>NC_084731.1:35422016-35704516 GCF_033978785.1 Entelurus aequoreus
CCAGGCTAGCAACGCACCTCCTTTACGGCAGCTGTCGCAACGTTCTTATAGCAACCGCAGCACATACATTTATGACATGATCTCCCTTTTTCAACTTTTGGTTTTCTTTCCTTGTAAACAAAACAAAATCACACTGTATATGTGTTGTCTGTCTAATTATAAATAATGCAGCCGAGGCGTGTTGGCTGAGTTCTTGACGTTTACATTCACGGGTGACGACATGCAACAACACTTTCCGGGGCTACCGCGCATGCTCGTCACTCCCGTTGCATGATGGGTAGTGTAGTTATATTCCGTAGTTCATAACATCTTTCCCCCTATAAAGAACTAATTTTAACTCAATAAAGTGTATTTCTTTTTTTAGCTTTAACTTTTAATTTGTTAGCATTGTAACCACATTTGCAAACAACTTTTCTCTTCATAGAATTTTCTTTCAATAAAGAAATAAAGTGCAAAAATGTCAAAGCATCATAACAAACAGTTATGTCAAATAGCAGCAGAAGTGCACTTTTTGGAGAGCTGTATTATTTTCAGTTTTGTGCCCAAGGGACTGATTTCATTTAACACTAGTATTATTTATACACCTATAGTGATCACAGAGACAGGTTGTTTTTGTGTTACCTTATATATTTGTTTTTCTGAAAAGTCCCACTTAATATACTTTGGGTAACAACAGTCAATATTTATTTATTTTATTTTTTTAGGGGGGCAACAGTCAATATTTATTTATTTTTTAGATTAAATTGTTTTCTTATATAATAAAAGTGAGCTTTTGTTAAACCAAATATTGTGTGTTTTTTTCCATTTCCAACAACCTATCTGGACTCGATAAAAGAATCGATAAGGAATCGGTTCGATAAGAGGATTCGATAATAGACTCCATCCATCCATCCATTTTCTACCGCTTAATCCCTTCGGGGTCGCGGGGGGCGCTGGAGCCTATCTCAGCTACAATCGGGCGGAAGGCGGGGTACACCCTGGACAAGTCGCCACCTCATCGCAGGGCCAACACAGATAGACAGACAACATTCACACTCACATTCACACACTAGGGCCAATTTAGTGTTGCCAATCAACCTATCCCCAGGTGCATGTCTTTGGAGGTGGGAGGAAGCCGGAGTACCCGGAGGGAACCCACGCAGTCACGGGGAGAACATGCAAACTCCACACAGAAAGATCCCGAGCCCGGGATTGAACCCCAGACTACTCAGCACCTTCGTATTGTGAGGCAGACGCACTAACCCCTCTGCCACTGTGATGCCTCGATAATAGACTCAAACTCCATAATTTCTTATCAAACATCATGCCTAACTATAACTACCCACTATTTACTAGTACTACCTACTACCTACCCTGGGCAAAATGATAGAATCACACCAGACTTGGAGGAGGTTAGTTCTGTTGTTACATTTTGTAGAGAAAAGCAGCTAAAAGACATGACACAAAACTATAATCATTTCAAAAGGCAACTTTCTGCTTTAACAAAGACTTAATTAAGTTGAGAATATAAATTGTGGTAGTCAGTAACCGTTTCATTTTTAGGTCAATAAAAGTGAAAAAAGTATAGAGTCACTCAATTCTAAGGAAAATATTATGGAATTACCCTGAAATGTTCATTTCCAAAGCTAACACCTGCATCAGATTAAATCTGTTCATTAGTCACTGCATTTTAACTGCATTAGTCATGCAGTTAAAAAGGAGTGTTAACACCTTGGAAAGCTGTTGCACCAGGTAGATTGACATTATTCACGGCTCCAACAAGAGATATGTCAAGTGAAACAACGGAGAGCATTATTAAACTTATTCTGCGATTTATAAAAAATATCAAAATTAATTTAATAATTTGCTAAGGATAACTAAGAAAAAGTAATGTTCCAATAAATCTCATCAGACTCTAAATGCACTTGGAAAACTGTCAATGAACTTCTTAACAAAAGAAAATGCACTCCTACCATCTCAGTTCATGGATGGTGAAAACATGTATAAAAACCCTGTTGTTATGGTAAATTAATTTAACCATTTCTTTGCAAATCTGGGTTTAGCACTGTGTTCTGGTCCCTGCGGCTTATACAAGGGTGCGGCTTATTTACGGCCTGTTCTTCTCCGACACCGACGAAGAGGATTTCGGTGGTTTTAGTACGCAGGAGGAAGACGATGACACAATGATTAAAGACTGACTTTTCATATACCGGTAGGCCGGTTATTTTGATACGTACAGGCGAGCACTTTGTATTACTTTGCACCGTTGTATTATTTGTACTCTGCACGAATGCTGTTCGCCATGTCAAAGATGTGAAAGTTTGATTGAATGATTGAAAGATTTATTGTTAATAAATGGGACGCTTTGCGTTCCCAAACAGTCATCTCTGTCCCGACAATCCCCTCCGTGGTAGCAGGAACCCCTATATACTACGGTAATTACACATCAAAACCCTGCGGCTTATAGTCAGGTGCGGCTTATATATGGAGCAATCTGTATTTTCCCCTAAATTTAGCTGGTGCGGCTTATAGTCAGGTGCGGCTTATAGTCCGGAAATTACGGTAGATTAAGGGCCAGCCTGATGAATCAACATTCTCCATTTGTTCCGACCTTATAATGTAGCCCTATACTTCCCCCCCCCCCCCCACACACACACACACACACACACACACACACACACACACGCACACACGCACGCACGCACGCACGCACGCACACACACTTAGACTTAGCCCACACAAGGTAGACTACTTGTTGTTGTCTTTTTTTTTTATATACTATGTTTAATTTTGTTTGTTAATTTACTGCTTTAGGTGAGAACCTTGCATAAGCCCCTTTTGGGTTTCTTTTCTCACCTGCACTTATTTCTTATTTCTTATTACGTGTTTCTTGTCTCTATGTACTTTAACAATGTTACCTTTTGTACTGTTTATATTGTGCGAATAAAAAATAGATAAAGTTTATGAAAACCCCAAATTTTCTGAGATTTTCAATTCGAGGTTTAAATAAGCTGTAATTTATAGTCATCAAAATGATATCAAAAGAAGTCTTGAAATATCTTCAGTTGCATGTCAAATATTAGTTTCACCTTCATCTAATTGCTGCTATATTAGAACCTTTGCTCAATATTCTAAACCTGTACCTACTATTCCTATTACCACTACTACCTATTATTACCACATACTAGCTACCACTACCTTCTACTACTACTACCACCTACTAGTACTACCTACTACTACTACCTACTAACGACTGGTATTACACTTCATTGGGTACATGTTTACAATCTGGTCCAATCAACAGCTACTGTATCTCAGGAAAGAGTAATTCACACACTTTTTAGCAACTAATTTAACAACACTTATTTTTGTGGCTCTAAACAATGTTTTGGTCTTCAATATTATTTATTTTATATCGTAGACTCCTGTAGAACCCCTACCTCACCCTAAAACTAACATCACAAATAAACACATTCAGTATGTCTACATGCACTAAATCAAATTTTTTGCTTTATTTGTTTGAAAAGTGTCTCTTTAAAACAAAGGAAAAAACATGTTTCATAGGTAGATGAAGTGATTGTAAAACATTCCAATCATACATCCTCAGATTTAGTGTCAGTCTTCCCATCAAAATAACCAGGGAGCTCAGCAGATTGTGCACTTTATGGTCAGAAAGTACACAATATTTGCATGTTTACGTCAAAATGCCCAATACATGCTTGTTTGTGTCATTTTATCAATGATGTGTTTCATCGAGATACAAACGGACTATTTTGTTCCGATAAATGTTTGGTCGTACAATGACCGAGACGGTTGGGTCAAACTTTTATTTGTACCCAATCATACAAAAAGCGAAGTATTACTTACTGTATGATTATTAAAGGCCTACTGAAATGATTTTTTTTAATTTAAACGGGGATAGCAGATCCATTCTATGTGTCATACTTGATCATTTCGCGATATTGCCATATTTTTGCTGAAAGGATTTAGTAGAGAACATCGACGATAAAGTTGCAACTTTGGGTTGCTGATAAAAAAAGCCTTGCCTGTACCGGAAGTAGCGTGACGTCAAAGGTTGAAATGCTCCTCACATTTCCCCATTGTTTTCAATGCAGCGAGAGCAATTCGGACCGAGAAAGCGACAATTACCCCATTAATTTGATCGAGGGTGAAAGATTTGTGGATGAGGAACATTAGAGTGAAGGACTAGAGTGCAGTGCAGGACATATCTTGTTTCGCTCTGACCGTAACTTAGGTACAAGCTGGCTCATTGGATTCCACACTCTCTCCTTTTTCTATTGTGGATCACGGATTTGTATTCGAAACCACCTCGGATACTATATCCTCTTGAAAATGAGAGTGGAGAACGCGAAATGGACATTCACAGTGACTTTTATCTCCACTACAATACATCGGCGAAGCACTTTAGCTACGGAGCTAACGTGATACACGGTTAATGCTTTCCAGCTTGGCGAAGCTTAACAATGCTGTTGCTAACGACGCCATTGAAGCTAACTTAGCAACCGGACCTCACAGAGCTATGCTAAAAACATTACCGCTCCACCTACGCCAGCCAGCCCTCATCAACACCCGTGCTCACCTGCGTTCCAGCGATCGACGGCGCGACGAAGGACTTCACCCGATCATAGATGCGGTCGGCGGCCCGGAGAAAGTCAAGGTGAGGTCGGCGGCTAGCGCGTCTGCTATCCATCTCAAAGTCCTCCTGGTTGTGTTGCTGTAGTCCGTCGCTAATACACCGATCCCACCTACAACTTTCTTCTTTGTAGTCTTCATTGTTCATTGTTCATTAAACAAATTGCATAATATTCACCAACACGATGTCCAGAATACCGTGGAATTTTGAGATGAAAACAGAGCTTTTTTGTATTGGATTCAATGGCGTCCGCATACTCCCGTTTCAACGATTGACGTCACGCGCATACGTCATCATACATAGACGTTTTCAACCGGAAGTTTAGCGGGAAGTTTAAAATTGCACTTTATAAGTTAACCCGGCCGTATTGGCATGTGTTGCAATGTTCAGATTTCATCATTGATATATAAACTATCAGACTGCGCGGTCGGTAGTAGTGGGTTTCAGTAGGCCTTTAATGTACTTGTAGTTGGCATTATACTGAGAGAAACACAAACATCAACATTGTTGAAGAAATATCAATCCAAGCACTGCTATCTTTGTAAATCAATGTTTCTGCTGCAGCGCTCATGAAATAAGTGGAGTCAGTACGTTGTTGTACTTGAATATGAATATGAGGAGTATATGAAAATGAGTGGCACTGTTGTTTTGGCTGATGTGTTTGATTCGCCCGCAGCCAGATGAATATTAAAACACAGAGGTTATGCTTTCCTCATTAAAGATGCTATGATGTGCTTTTATGAGATGCTTTGTCCACAGGCAAAAGACTTAAATGGCTGATTATGCAACTGATGTGAATTATGTTTCAAAAGATTAATCTCTGCCGCGCTGCCAAGTCACATTTCCTCAGGAGACGCGTTGTGTTAAAACACTGCGCAGTGACTTATGTATAATTGAAACCTGGGAGAATACGCAGAGAGAGAGAAGTCGCAGAAGACGACCAAGGTTGAGCTATGCTATCTGGGTCACAACATTGGGATGAATGAAAGTTGGGGGGACATGGCGAAGCTAAGCGTGTATTAGGGGGCCCAAGAACAGCAGATGATGATGGGGCTTTCATAGTTAACATATGAAATGCAACATGTTGTCATGTGTAATGCTACACGATGTCATGTGTTAGAATAGAATAGACTTTGTTTATCCCACAACAGGGAAATTATGTGGTTTTTGATTGAAACTTTTAATCAATCAAAAACCACATAATTTCCCTGTTGTGGGATAAACAAAGTCTATCCTATCCTAACACATGACAGCATGTAGCATTACAAAACTTTTATTAGTAGATTGTACAGTACAGTACATATTCCGTACAATTGACCACTAAATGGTAACACCCGAATAAGGTTTTCAACTTGTTTAAGTCGGGGTCCACGTTAATCAATTCATGGTAATTTTGCAGTGCAGATAAAAAAAAGTCCACAAAAATAAGGTGGAAACAAGAGGGAAACAAAGGACACAAAAGGCATTAAAAGAGCACAAAGCTAATGCAACCAGCTGCCACTGCAGCGGCGCCATTCCTACATGAAATAACAAAAAATGAGCAATAAATAATACATATTGCACACACATGATTGCACCAAGCATAGACAAACAACAAAACAAAAACAACATTTAATTAACCACATACGCCACGGTGACCACTGAAGTGCTCCAAGCAATCGTCTGCTGGGGTGGGGGACCACATGACCAGAGCAAGGAACAGACCCAACAAAGCAACCAGGAGAGCTGACTTCGTCCTAGGCTGCCCACTTCCACCTTGATAATGTCTGGTCTGTGCGGATGAGCAAGAATCAGACCTGGGAAAATTACAGCCCGCGGGCCCCATACAGCCCGTTAAGATTTTCAATCCAGCTCGCAAGACTTTTCCAAATAATTTCTTTAAACCTTTAACATTCAAACTGTAGCTGCTATTGTGATGTGCAGTGCTTTTTTCCAATTACTGTAAGTCTTGAATTATAGAAAGTATTTCAATGTTTGGAATCTGCGCTTTTGAGTGATATACAAGGTAGTACGGTAATCTGTGTCCCAGCAGCTCAGACGAGGCACCAAGCAGTGTGGGCGGGGTTTGTTTCCACAGAGTGTTTCCACAGAGTGTTTCCAGAGCGGCCAGCCTGAAATGTCAGGGACCGACGCGGAAGCAAATTGTAAAAAATTGTGGGTTCCCTCCGGGTACTCCGGCTTCCTCCCACCTCCAAAGACATGCACCTGGGGATAGGTTGATTGGCAACACTAAATTGGACCGAGTGTGTGAATGTTGTCTGTCTATCTGTGTTGGCCCTGCGATGAGGTGGCGACTTGTCCAGGGTGTACCCCGATTGTAGCTGAGATAGGCTCCAGCGCCCCCGCGACCCCGAGGGGAATAAGCGGTAGGAAATGGATGGATGGACGGATTGTAGGTGTTTTTTTAACCCTTTGCCCTTTGTTTCATTTTTGTTACGTTTTGCTTGATTATAAAAGATGTCAATCGAGGAGGTGGTGTGAAAAGTAAAAAGAGCAACATTCTTATGTTGTTAATATTCAGTGTTTTATCATTCATAGTTAATATTGTAAATTCCACATTCTTTTTTTCATGTAAATTCTCATTCAGTAAAAAAAATGGGTATATATATATATATATATATATATATATATATATATATATATATATATATATATATATATATATATATATATATATATATACACACACATATATAATATGTATATATACACACACATATATAATATATATATATATCTATACACATATATAATATGTATGTATATATATATATATATATATATATATATATATATATATATATATATATATATATATATATATATATATATATATATATTTATATATATATATATATACACACACATATATAATATGTATATATATATACATATATATAAAAAAAATATATATATATATATATATTAAAAAATATATACATATATATATATATATATATATATATATATATATATATATATATATATATATATATATATATATATATATATATATATATATATATATATATATATATATATATATATATATATATATATAATCCACAAATAACTTCAGCTGAAATGCAGGACCATCTGAAAAATTGTGGTGTGGCTGTTTCAAGATGAACAATAAGGAGGCACTTAAAGAAAAATGGGCTGCATGGTCGAGTTGCCAGAAGAAAGCCATTTCTGCGCAAATGTCACAAAGTATCCCGCTTACATTACGCCAAACAGCACAGAGACAAGCCTCAAACTTCTGGAACAAAGTAATTTGGAGTGATGGCTTTCTTCTGGCGACTCGACCATGCAGCCCATTTTTCTTCAAGTGCCTCCTTATTGTGCATCTTGAAACAGTCACACCACAATTTTTCAGAGAGTCCTGTATTTCAGCTGAAGTTATTTGTGGATTTTTCTTTGCATCTCGAACAATTTTCCTGGCAGTTGTGGCTAAAATCTTTGCTGGTCTACCTGAATCCCTCATTTTCCACTTCTTAATCAGCGTTTGAACACTGATTGGCATTCTCAATTCCTTGGATATTTTTTGTACAACCATGTCACAGGTGAGGATTGGAACCTTGATAAGCCATTCAAACCTGTTTGTGTCAATTTTTCTGCATGTTATCAGATCAAAGTCACTGGGGTATGTAAACTTTTGATCAGGGTCATTTGGGTACTTTCTTTTGTCATTTTGATTTAAAAAGAGTAAACACAGTTGTTTACCAATAAATAGCTTCACACAACCATTAAGCATGAGTGGAAGAAAGGTTTTTGTGTTATCATTCATATTCTCTGAAGAATTGCCAAGAAATCAAAAATTCTCCCAGGGTATGTAAACTTGTGAGCACAACTGTATATATATACATGGTCGAGGAAGACCGAAGTGTCCGATACATGCTCATTCAACTCCGTGAAGCTCGGCCATCCCGACGATCAATGCTCGTTCCGCAGCCCCGTCTCTTTGTCCACATTTCTTTTGGTCTCTCCACGCGAACTCTAGTGTGACATATAGCAGTTGTTCTCTGGTGCAAACATAGCCATGGCCAAAAAGGCTCCCCCAGTTAGATCCAAAAGTTTACAAAAAAGCACCAAAAAGCATCACAGAAGTCACAAAAGTGCCACCCGTTGTCGCGTAGTCCCGAAAGGGCCTGAACCAAAAGTAAAAAAACACACGGAAACAAAAGGGAAACATCAAAAACACAAAAAAAGAATACACAAGAACACAAAGCTCCTGCAACCACCAGCCATGTTGCCATGTTGTCATGTTTAATGCTACATGTTGTCACATGGTTTTTTTTATACTCTTTTTGCAGGGAGTGGATGGATGTGCTCAGCCCCCCCATTATGCCTCCTTGCCTGCAGAGAAGGTCAAACGAGGCAGGTAGGCGTCACCAGGATCTAATCAAAGGTACAGTAAACCTTAAAGTTGCTCCTTCTGCTTCCGCTCCTTCTTTTACGTCCTTGGAGGTCAGGGAGACTCTGTATCCCCCCTCACCTTCCTGAGCACACACGATGAGCTAATGGAAACACCAAATAGTGCAGCAAAGCATGCTGGGAATGCACACGTTAACTGTAATTAGGAATAAAAAGCAGGAGAGTGAAGCTCTCAGTAGGTCAAAACAGACGAGGCTCATTAGAGGTCTTTACTTGCCCCCCAGACACGCCGCCAAGGTTAATTGATGAAACCTTTCCAGTTTACAACATGGCTTTTTTCCCAAACCTTTTACACAATGTGTCTCATAATTAGTTTTCATTATCGTCGCCCAACTTCTGATAAGATAAAATGTTCCACCCGGAGCATTCCATAACCTTTTTAGCATTTAACTGCCTGTCAATTTAACAGTGCTTTCAAGTGGTGAGGATTACAGGAAGCAGCTTTTTACGGCTTCTTAAGGCGCTCGTCACCGACGTCTACGCTCTTGATTGATGGCGCAGGTAGAAAATAAATAAAAAATTGTGAAGGTCATGATTCTCACTATATTACACCTGGGAGAGCCGACCTGTCTTCTTATCGTTTAAAATGGAGTTTATGTTTATACGCTCGCCAGACACTTTATTAGGTACACCTGCACATTCTAATTATATATCTAATACCAAAGTTGATCAAATATTTACTCCCAAAAAGGCCAGGACTGTTCTTTGCATAAATGAATATATTTTATTTGGACTTTTGCTTTCTCTCTCTTTAAACTCCAGCTTTACAGATGCCATGTTGTCTGCGTTGTGCTAGTATCAGCGTTTACACAAACAATGTTGCTATAGGTGATGTAGTAAAAATATAATACAGTAAACTCCCAATTATCACTGTTAATTTATTTTGGGTCTGATTGTGGTAAATTAATTTACGGAAAGTAATAAGTATTATTGTAAACCAAATATTTTCATAGATTTGAGTGCAAAAAACTGTTGATGAAAAGCCTATATATATATATATATATATATATATATATATATATATATATATATATACATATATATATATATATATATATATATATATATATATATTGGAACGGTTACTAAGAAAAACTGAGGTACAACTGTGTGTGTGAGTGTGTATATATAAATATAAATACGCACACACAAAGTCAAACCTCAGTTTTTCTTCGTAACCGTTCCAAGAGATCAGACAAAACTAATTGGTATGCAATTTGAAGCAGTGTGGTGGATCCGTAGCGTACTACATCATTCATTTTGGAAGCGAGAGTTGTTTTTAGAAGTCAACGAGAAGAAGAAATTGAAAGTAATTTTTCCCCATAAGAAATAAAGTAAATCCAATTCACCTGTTCCAGACATGCAAAATATGCACAAAATATCAATTTTAAAGAGAATAATGCTAGTTTCACCTGGGAAATACTTATAATAGATGAATGTAATGTATAAATAAACATTTACCATTACTTTTATAGAGCAGGGAGGAGAGAGGTACTTTTTTACTTTGCGCCGAGTTCCTTCCTAAATCCACTAGTGCTTATCAAATGCTATTACTCGCAACTTTCGGTTGGCCGTTGGTGGTTTATTTTGCAGTCGTACTTATAAAAAAAGTACAGAGACTGAATCACCAACGCGTGAATTCTGAGTTTGCAATGTGGATTCTTGAAATAATTTGCAGCCACATGGACTGACAATGGAAAAAACACAGTATACGAAAACTGAGCCGTATTTTTGTGACATATATTGTTTCCTTGGGAGCGTAGAAAAAACTAGTTACCTCTGGAATTAAATAAAAGAAAGCATTAATATTAAAAAACTGTTTGAGAAATTGTGTTGTTATTAAGTGATGTTCTTGCTTCACCACAGGAAGAGAGGAGTCAGAGAATGAAGAGGAGATGGAGGACGAGTATTTAAATCTGCTCTATGACCCTTGTCTCAACTGCTATTTTGATCCAGAAACAGGGAAGTACTACGAACTAGCTTGATTCAAAGCGTTTAAATCCATGAATCAGACGACGCTGACAGCTGACGTTTTGTTACTGATCAGCAATGAACATCCTGCCGGCAAAAGAAGCTTTTCATGTTGCCCATTTTTGTTTTTTGTGCCACTAGCTATCACGTCTCACCACTTGTCTTGTTAGCATGTAAAGGAAGCAGAACTCAATAAAAAAATAAAGCTTTTGCTGTCAATGAGTTAAAGCTCTTTTATTTGCACATCTGCTTGTATAATCTCTTTTGGGCGAAACCTTGGCTGGGTAATAAATGCTAAGCTGTCGGAAATGAACATCGCGAAATGTCTTCATCCCCATGCAAAAGTTGCTCTGGATTCATATTACAACATTTGTCAAATTGCTCGTTTTATTATTTGTGTGAAAGAGTTGAATGGGGAAACTTTCAATTGGCTTGTCTTTGCTATATCGATATTATTAGACTGCATAATGGTAATTATTCAACTATATGATGAAAGTACCAAATTCTGAAGCAGCATCAACGACATAGTGAGGGCATCCGGGGCGGACCAAAATGGTTCATTTGCTCGTTTACTAGCAAAGTGTCCCTCGCAAACCTCTCGTAAAGTCGACTCACTCAAGTGAATATTTAGAACCGACTCCTGTTTTTTTCTTTCCTGTTCAAGCTGCAAGGTTTTCTTTGTTTTGTTTTTTATATAAATCTTTGTTTATTATGTTCAACATTTATAAACAAGCAAAGGCAAGGCAAGGCAAGGCAACTTTATTTGTATATTTCATACACAAGGCAGACTCAAAGTGCTTCACAGACAACAAAGTGAAATGAAAGAAAATAAAAGCAAAATTAAAATGCAGACAATAAAAATAAAAACAGTGCGGACGTTAAAAGTTAAAAGATTTAGCTGAAAGCTAAGGTGAACATAAAAGTCTTCAGTCTAGTTTTAAAAGTAGTCAGAGTTGGGGAGAGTCTGACATCTTCAGGAAGTTTATTCCAGCTATTTGTTGCAAAGTGACTGAATGATGCTCTCCCTTGATTTGAGTTTACTCTGGGAACCGCTAACAGATTGGTCTCAGAAGATCTTAGTGATCTAGAGGGCTTATATAGTGGGAGCATATCAGTAATATACTTCGGCCCTAGACCATGTAGTGATTTATATGTGAGCAGGAGGATTTTGAAATCAATTCTCTGATGTACAGGGAGCCAATGTAAGGATTTAAGAATTGGTGTAATGTGCTCACATTTTTTGGTCTTTGTTAGAACTCTACCAGCAGCGTTCTGAACAAGCTGTAGCTGCCTGACAGTTTTTTTGGGAAGACCTGCAAGGAGACCATTACAATAGTCTAGCCTACTGGTAAATTAAGGCATGTACAAGTTTTTCTAAGTCTTGAGCTGACATGAGCCCTCTAAGTCTTTTTACATTTTTGAGGTGATAGTAGGCCGATTTTGTTACTGATTTGATGTGACTGTCGAAATGTAAATCAGAATCTAAAATAACCCCAAGATTTCTGGCTTTATTTGAGGTTTTCAGGGACAGTGATTGAAGGTGTTGGACGACTTTAAACCTTTCTTTTTTAGCACCAAAAACAATTATCTCAGTTTTATCTTCATTTAGTTGTAGGAAATTTTGGCACATCCAGTGTTTGACTTGCTCAATGCACTGGCACAGAAGATCTATGGGACGATAGTCATTTGGTGATAGCGCTACATAGATTTGGGTGTCATCGGCATAGCAGTGATGGTCAATGTTATTATTTTGCATGATTTGTCCTAGTGGGAGCATATAGATGTTAAATAAAGTCGGCCCCAAGATTGAACCTTGGGGCACTCCACACGTTACGTTGGTTGGTTCTTATACAAAGTCACCAAAGAAACAATAATCAAAACAAGTACAAAAACAGTACAATACAGCACCAGGGGGTTGTAAACGCAATAAAGCAACTAAAGTACAATGCAAAATATGTATATTAAGATTAAGATTAAAGATTAAAGTACCAATGATTGTCACACACACACTTAGATGTGGTGAAATTTGTCCTCTGCATTTGTCCCATCCCCTTGGGGAGCAGTGGGCAGCAGCGGCGCCGCGCCCGGGAATCATTTTGTAGCAATGTGTAAAGCCATAGGCTCACACAAGTTCGTAAATAATCCAAATTTGGAGCACAGCATCATAGTTTTCACAGCTTTTAGTTCAAGCTGCAAGTTTTGTTTTTTTTTGGTTTTGGTTTTTTTAAAACCTTTATTTATAGTATTCAATATTTACAACATTAACATACAAGCAAAGAAATAATAATAATCAAAACAAGTACAGAAACAGTACAAAACAGCGCCAGGGGGTTATAAACTCAATAAAACAACTCGAGAAAAATGCTATATATGTATATATTTATATATATATATTATTTATATATATATATAAAATAAAAAATAATAATTATATATATATATATATATATATACATATATATATATATATATATATATATATATATATATATATATATATATATATATATATATATATATATATATATATATATATATATATATAAAATAAAAAATAATAATTATATATATATATAGGTGTGTGTGTGTGAAGCCATAGGCTCACAGTTCAAGGTGAAAGTGAATGGTTAACTGTCAGATATATGACTTAGTCTTAAGTGTCCACACTCAACAGAAGTTGGAGGGTTTTACAGACATGGACGTCATATATTAATACAACTGCAAATATAAAAACACAATTCATTTGCACTGTATCATAACTACATGTATGAAGTCTACATTTAAAAACTGCGTGAAAATCAGTTTAGTATTGGGAAAGTTATGATGGATTAAATGTGCTGACACTTCTTTGATCCTGTCACTAGATGGAGATGTTGACCGGTTTAAGATGGCGGTCCCACTGCTCGTCAGCGCCAACAGGAAGTAGCGGTCGATATGTCTATGGGGAAAAGGGTCCGCTGGAAAGGCGGAAGTAAACAAACATGGCGTCCCTGTTAACTTGGTTGAAGTCAAATATTTACTTTTTCCACCCGAAACTTGAAGGTTTTTCCTGTTAAAAAGTAAGATATTGTACGTGAAATGACTCGCCGTCTTTTGAAAAGAATCCTCCGATAGTATATCATCGAGCTAGCGTCATGACGCCAACAAGTACGTTGGTGCGTCAGAAAGGTGACGTCATTTAAAGAGTGAAAATACTGCTTTTTTTCTTTTCAAACATCATTTGTGGTCGAAATAACCTTTATGGTATACAGGCGGGAGGTGATAAAAAGCGAAGCTTAGAAAACAACCAGATAAAAAGGTAGGAATGTAAGGTTTAGAGCAGTGGTCTCCAAAGTGTGGCCCGGGGTCATTTATTCCACCAACAGAAGCAACATACTGGCCTCTCTTAATAGAACATGAAACTGAACAATCATCAAGTCAAAATAGCTTTCACTTTCATACATTTTCTAGTATGCAGGCTTTTTTGTCAAAAAGACACTCCATGCTTTGATGCGCAAGAGTTTCAGCATTTTTGACTGAATCACACAATGATTCAATTCAGAATAGGTCGATATATTAATTGTTCTCTGAATGGAATGTATTGCTTAATATAGTTGAATTTGGCATAATCTACTACTTTAGCTGAATCAAGACTTTGTGAGTTATGGCTTGTATTACCTCCTAGTTGAGATGATGTCGTCTTCAATATTTGTTCAATTTCTTGATGTCTTTGACAAAAAATATTTGGAAATGTGTCCTCTATAAATGTATATTTGTACATTTTGCAGCTAGTCTGCTAATGTCTGCTCTACTAAAGCAGGGATGTCAAACTCGTTTTCATTTATGGCTGTGTACCAAAGGTTTGTGTCTATTAAAACTAGTGCTGTCTAATGATTGTTTGTTTTAAGTTAGATAATCACAAAAACATCGATATGAATACAATAATGATTAATTGATTTTATCTGCACATTCTGTCAAGGGCCAATAAACAACCAGCTGCACCAACATACCTGGGTTAGGCCATGTCTACACTGTCCTTTAACCCCTTAAATTAATAATTATTTAGCCTAAGCCCCGTTTCAGCCACACTAAACCAGCGTTTAAGGTGCCCCTCCTCGGACAAATTTTTACACGGGTAAGTCAGCCGTGTAATTCTTAAATCTCCGGCACTTAGCTTTGTATGGACTCATTGATCGTTTACAAAGTGAGTTCGGAGAGGAAGTGACACCAGAAAGGCCGCGCCCACACAGGAGGTGACGCCAGAAAGACCGCGCCACAGCCAGCTTCATAATAAAGCGGTTTCGTAACTCGGAGCTAACCACTGGAAATATGAAGGGGAGTCATCCAGACATGCCGTGTTTATCCTTCTACTTGTACAGACGCTTGTGGAAATCACACATGAATACCTTAAGAGAAAGCGATTGCAGCTATTTTGGATACAACACTTCTCAGACGGCAAGAGAACTTTCGAATGTCCGGGTCAGCTGTGATTCTACTGAACGAAAAACTTTGTCCATTTGTCGAAGGAGAGACAACGAGAATGCGAGCTCCCGTGGACGTGATAAAAAAGGTAGCGTGTGCTTTGTCTTACCTGGCCGTCGAGGGAAGACTACGCAAAAAAAGGCGAATGCTTTTGGACTGGCAAAGCAGACTGTATCAGTTATTGTCCGCCATGTATGTCGCGGACTCAACGTCTAGGTCCAGAGTATATAAAGTCACCAAAAACGAATGGACGATGAAGGTGAAGGCAAAAGAGTGAGGAGTGTCCTGACCAGATATCTAGATCCCTAGATTGATTAATGTAAAATGTTCTTTATCACATTGTTTACGTGTCTAATAAAGATTTGATTAATGTATGGTGGCTCAGGTGTGATTCACTACAATAGGGCCCCACAGCACACTGGATTCCAGTTAATTGAAATACCACAACACTGGTTATTGTTCAGATAAGTTTAATTTAAGAACTTGCACACAAAGCAATACTGGAGGTGACTATGACGTGTGCATTTTCCGCGCATGCGTACTAGGTTGCGTTGCACAGGCGGACGGAGGGGGTCTTAAACGGTGGCATTGTGTGTGTGTGGACACGGATAAGGGTAGGTGTGATTTACCCTGGATAACCTTATCCGGCTTAGTGTAAACGGGGCCTTAGTTTGAAAAGATCCAGCGAGCGGCATTGAAATGTTAATTGTGTTGTATTATGCCAAGGTAGCACAGTTAACTGCTGTTTTTTACGCTGTTTTGCAGGACCCCTGTCACGTGACTTCAAGCTTGACACCTCATTGGCTGGTTTTGAGACAGGATCGATTGCTTCAGCCTTAATTTACCGGGAGTGAGTCTTGCTTTTTGAAGCAGCGATTTTTCAGCATTGATCTTTTTTTACACTGAATGTTTACACACAAATGTTTAGGGCTGTAACGATTGGTTGACATTGTCGACAGTAAAATTTGTCGTCGACAATAGTCGTTACGTCATCGCTTGTGTTTTTGTGTTGGCCCGCCAACAGGTTGTATCCGGCCTGCGGGATGTGTTTGCTAAGTATAAAAATTCACCTGAAATTTTGGAATGAACAGCTGTTCTAAATGTGTCCACTGGATGTCGCAATAGCAGTTATTTGTATCTTTGTAGATGATGCTACATAATTACAAAATAAACCACAAGATGTTAGTTCATCAGTCAAGGAAAATGATCAAACTACATAAATAACATACTGTAATTTGATTTTGATATTTTTTATCTTAATAGATTGAAAACGAAGACCAATGAGTTGCCTCATGAACATTATCACATAATTTATTCAGAAAATTTAAATAACGACAAATAAAGATAGAATACTATTAACCGCAACATATAAGTGTAAAAAATACCCCAACAACATTATGATTTGTACTTTTTTAGAATGTGCTTCTTCTATTTTTAAACAAAAAAAACAATCTGAAGTTGTCTTTGTTTTTAAGTTATCGTGCCGTGATTTTACCAGTCCGGCCCACTTGGCAGAAGATTTTTCTCCATGTGGCCCCCAATCTAAAATGAGTTCGACACCCCTGTTCTAAATGGAAAAACATTTTATTGGTCATTTTAATTTTTGTAACTGTCAAGGTGTGTTGGCGACGAACCCCAAGATGCAGAGAAGGCGGCAGGCATTGTACGAGAAAACATTAATTTAATGTCCAAAATATAAAAAAATAAAGAAAAGGCACAAACCAGGAACTAGGAATGGACAAACTGGAAACAGTGAACAGGGATCCAGCAAACAGGGACTAGGAACAAAAAGACAGTAAACTACAAACAGCTACAAAATATAGCTTACCGCATACAGCTACACTGATATCGACACGACAGGTCGGAACGACAATAATCCAGCCCTCACTGGAGGGGAAGGCAGGTTTAAATAGCAGCTGGCTGATTGACACCAGGTGTGGCCAGGTGCCAATCAGCCACAGCTGAGGGGACAGCACTCAGAGAGACAAACAGGAAACTGAACCAAAATAAGAGTGCTGACAGGAAATAAAACAAACAGAGGAAAAACTAAAACTTAACCAAACTGTCAGGGACAAGCCTGACAGTAACAGCTGAATGAACAGCACAGTTACAGTGTAAATAAATATTTGAGAATGAATTAGTCATCTTTGTAAGTAAGCACATGCCTAAAATAACTTAAGCTGTATTTAGAAGTCATGGATACATTAGAGCGATTAAATATGTGTACGCTTTAGTATCTGATTAGTCGACTAATCGGTAAGATAATTGTTGACTAATCAACTATCAAAATAATCGTTAGTTGCAGCCCTACTGAATTTTTAAACACAAAATTATTTTTTTTAAATTAAATTGTCAGCATAATTTCCCTTGTGGATCAATAAAGTTTGTCTAAGCCTTAGTCTAATTTGATGTAAAAATTTGGTTGACAAAATTCCAACGCAAACATTTCAGTTACATAAATTCAGTGTGAAAAAAAAGCTTTCGTAATGAAGACACAAATAAACCTGCATACTTTTGTCCGAAACGTAAATTTCCGTTCCAGAAATTGTTGTGTGAAGCAGCGACAGCGCTGTCAACAATTCTTTTTTATCTGAGTCACAAAGCATGAAGCCAGCTGCTTAATGGGCTCTTAAAGCACTTTATAGGATTCATTTTTCTTTAGGTTGGGATGAAGCTTCACCCCATCGTCATCGCTTTAGTCGTCCTGGTGTTGTTGATGGCACTAGCTGCTGTTGCCCTGCTTGTGCGGCTGTACTGCTTCCTGTTCAAGTGAGTTGACTTCCTTGTGTAATTTAAATAATAACCTCACATGCTGCATCCCTTGTAGAGTTTCCAACGAGGACACTTACAGATATTCTGCACTGAGATGTCACGAGGACAACAATCCATTGTTGGAGGACGATGGCTGCAGGAATTACACAGATTCAGACGAGGTGCAATACTTTTGTAGCGTAACAAGACTAACAAGTATGCCTCCTTTTATTCTTCCTCCCAACTAGCCGTTTGGAATTTGCCGAATTTGTGAAAAAAAATTCCCAATTGGTAAAGTCAGCGAATATCTCCATATATGGTAGAGATTTACCTGAAGAGCTTTACCCGATGCAGCCATTGTAGTACAAAATTTTAGTTCTTTCTTTTTTCTTTATCCTCTTGTTATGGGGCAGACTGGCCCGTACATGCATCCTCCGTGTACAATTGTACACACAGTATGTTTACATTTAGTATAAAACAAGTAGTACACATGTACACCGGGTGTTTACATTTAGTATAAAGCAGAAGTAGTACACAGTGTTTGTTTAGTTCGGGCCTGATTTACCAAAAATGTGCGTGTACTACTAATACATGTGCACTTGATAGCACACAAACAAAGCTGATCCTCTAAACATGTAAAAATTGGATTGCAACTCTTTAGTGAGCAGAATAATGTGTGCAATCCATTTTGCGTCTCTGTCTTCATTAATATGCAAAATATATGCCGGTCTTTAGAATGCCCACAATATGGGAGGATGATATGCAGACTTCATGACAGCCAACAAACATAATAAAACATCACTTACTGTACAAGGTCTGCTCTCACTCAGATGCCAACTGCTAGGATGTTCATAAATTCCCATTTAGATGAAAAATGTCTCATAATCCTAGCGTCATTCTTGCTAGTTCCAAGTCTTAAGTGGCGGTCAAAGTGTCCCAACTTGATGGATTATCTACTCAACGTCTCATGTCCAGGTGCGATGCATGATGTATGATCTTTAATAAACTTACAGGGAGCAGGGAAGCGAGAAAGCAGCAGCTCACTCTATGATGTAAACATAGGCACACAGGAAGTGATCACGTCGCCGCTATAAATAGTTTGTCTGTGTTAGCGCTTATAATAACAATATCACTAATACTAGGTTAATATTCAAGTCACAAAATGTAAATAGAGTATTGTTGGCGCTTTTTGGATGGTTATTGGATTTAATGGATGAAATAGTGGAACTCCCATTGGCTGCTCTGTAATCCAATCCAATCCACTTTATTTATATAGTAAGCAGACTTTTATTTACGTTTAATATTTACAATGCATGAAAAAATCCATTTGTCATTATGTCTTTCATAATGATTGTGAACGAAAAAAAGTACAGTTCTCCTTTAACATATCTTCTATATGTTTTTGTGTCTTGACAACAGTAAGTGCAACATGCAGCGCCCAAAAAAAAAAATGGATGCACCGGACTACTTCTAAAATACCCATAAAAAGTCATACATGTCTGCTGCTTGTTTGATAGCAAAACGCCACATGTAGGATCAGATAACTTGAATAAATAAAAGTAAATGATCGAGTGTGTCCGTGGTGAAAACTAGTACACGCAAAAACCTTGTTTAAATAAGGCGGTCTGCACCAGTTATGACTAGCAACGTGCATTGTTCCAACACGCCCACTAATACTATACGCTATTTTATAGATTGTGCACACTGTATAGCACAAATCAGGCCCTTAGTTTAGAACAGAGGTGGTACACATGTACAGAGTATTTGTACATTTAGTATAAAACAGAAGTAGTACACATGTACACAGTATTTCTTCTTTCTTTTGGTATAAAATAAGGGCAGCACGGTGGGAGCGGGGTTAGTGTGTCTGCCTCACAATACTAAGGTCCTGGGTTCGATCCTGCGCTCGGAATCTTTCTGTGTGGTGGTTGCATGCTCTCCCTGTGACTGTGTGGGTTCCCTCCGGGTACTCCGGCTTCCTCCCACCTCCAAAGACATGCACCTGGGGATAGGTTGATTGGCAACACTAAATGGGCCGTAGTGTGTGAATGTGAGTGTGAATGGTGTCTGTCTAATAAATAATGACTATCTCTGTTGGCCCTGTGATGAGGTGGCGACTTGTCCAGGGTGTACCCCGCCTACCGCCCGAATGCAGCTGAGATAGGCTCCAGCGATCCCCCGCGACCCCGAAAAGGATAAGCGGTAGAAAATGGATGGATGGATGGTATAAAATAAGTAGTACACATGTATACAGTATTTGTACATTTAGGGCCTGATTTACTAAGATCCAAATATCATGCACTAAACAGCGTGTGGAAACAATAAAATAGTGTGTACTACTAGTTGGCGCGTTGCATGTGATCTACTAACACTGCATGTGCAATTGAAAAGTGGTGCACACCGCTTTATCTCAATAACGATTTTGCGTGTACTATGCAGCTTTCACCATGGCGACACCCGATCATTTACTGCACATTCATGCTATTAAGGTCCCACCTTTTCGTTTTGCTATCAAACAAGCAGCAGACACGTACCACTTTTTATGGGCATTTAAGAAGCAGTCCATTGCATCCACAATGAAACCCACTTTTTTGTGCCCTGCAGATGCGCCCATGGGAGAAAAGACTGCACTTACAGTATGGGCTCAAGACACACAAAAATGCATACCGTATTTTTCGGACTATAAGGCGCACTTAAAATTATTTTATTTTCTCAAAAATTGACAGTGCGCCTCATAACCAAGTGCGCCTCATGTACAAATTAATTCTGGTTGTGCATACCAACCTTGAAGCAGTTTTATTTGGTACATGGTGTAATGATAAGTGTGACCGGTAGATGGCAGTCACACTTAAGAGATTCGTGTGGACCGCAAGATGACGCTTTCAAGCAAGCCCAAAACGTTGTGATGTTTCATTGAGAATATGGAACATTACACACAGCACTCAAAAATCTGTCAAAATGTTTTAGTACGACTTTGGTAAGCTACGAAGCCGCACCGCTTGATGGATTTGTCGGCACATTATGGCTGCTCTGGTCAGATGTGCCATGCTTTAACATATGAGTTATGGTGTGGTGTAATAGGACCCAAAAATGGCACCTAGTAGGAGACATAACATATGCCGTTTTGTTTCACATTATGCAAAACCACCTTTTCTTACCTATTGGTACCTGCTGATGTTTATTTGGGATCTGCATAAGTCGCAAAAAGTCTGCATAAGTCATTTTTCTTTATCCTCTTTTCTAATAAAAAGTAGCGTACAGTTCTAACTTATATCTGTCAGTAAACTTGCTATGGAAGAGCTAAAAACTACCGGTACAACAAAGATGGCGCGGAGAAGACGCTGTTAAAGTGGAGCCACGTAACAGCGCAACCTGAGCAGATGGTCAGCGGCTTGAAGATGGTCTGTAAAACAATCTTTGCAACAAAGAACCACCATTACATGTTATGTAGACCACAAGGAAGTATTTTATATGTAGGAAAAAAATCATAATATGACCCCTTTAATGCGCCTTTTATATGCATATAGACCTGAATAGACAGTGTGCCTTATAATCCGGTGCATCCCATATGGTCCGAAAAAAAACGGTACTTCAAGAAGTTATTTTTCATATAGAAAATGTGTTAATACTATATTTTCAAAATGAAGACATTAACACCATTACAGTAATGCCAGCAGTCACCAAAACGCATCAATTAAGTTTTAATCAGCCCCTTAACTCACCTAACGTGCAGCTCTAAAATTACAAAATGATGTTGCTGTGTAGACAATATGTCTGATATTTTTTATTTCTGAAAGACCATTCAAATATGTTAACACACACAAACACACACACACACGCACGCACGCACACACACACACACACACACACACACACACACACACACACTCACATTCTCTGTTCCCCGTCTGTCTTTGTATGCAAGCACCGATCCTGCAGCCGTGTATGCAACTGTGTCGGTTTGCACAGACTTTTCAGAGGTGCCAAATAAAACACAAAATATTGCTTGCAAAATGGTGAGAGAGCTGGCCCGCTAGCGTTTAGCATCAGGCCCGCCGCAGGTTCCCATCTGAGACTAAGATGACAAAAAACTTTGCCTGATCACAATGTGCTGCCATCCGATGGCGTGAATCAGTATTGTTTGTCATTGCAGTGACCGTAAGCAATTGTGCATTACATTGTCTTGCAGGTGCATAGAAGCATCATATAGGTGCTATTCAGAAAGCCTTTCCCACCCATGAACTGATTAATTAAAAAAACACACACAAAAAAAAGTGAATACATGTGGTATGAAACACAACTTGCCCACTGAACTCTGTGGACACACAATTCAACATCATACCAATTTAAAACCATTACCAAGTATTATGTGTAAAATGAACAACAGTCTGCACACTTCGACAAGTTTGACGCATTTTAGCTGCTTGACATTTCTGATTGATTACAAAACTTTTAAGGCGGCTGCCAGGGAAGTAAACAAGGTAGGAGTAGTTCACATACTCTTAATATTCAATATTTTATCATTTATACTTCATATTGTAGTGATGGGGGGTGTCAATGTGTGGTTGTTCAGTCTGTTAGCTAAAGCTTGTTGTAATTAATGCTTTAACAAACTGATGTGTCTCTGATCATATAAGTTGTGGCGCAGTTACGTACATTGCGTAAATTGTTCACGTAGGATTTGAAACTTAGATCAACGCTGATGTCCGTATCTACAAAACTTACCACCCAGAAAAAGGATAAGATCCCCATCAAAAATATTACAGTTACGTTTTAATCAGTGCTGTACTCTAAGGGTCATCGTTTGTGCACGTCTGCGAGAAAATGATGTGTTTTGTGTGTGTGTTGGCATGCGCGGTTCCACATGATAGTGTATTGGTTGAGTTTCCCCGAAAACTGGGCTTCATCACAGCTAATGGTACTGTATTTTTACATGTTTATAATATTTGGCAAACTTTCATCTTTAATTTGGTATTACATTTATATTCTGACTTAAATCATTATCGTGATTCCGTGTGAATTAAAGCATCTGTTTATATGGAATAAATAATCAGAAATAAACCGTTTTTCCTTTAAATTTTAACTACAAGTTAGTGTAGCTTTCTTTGAGACAGTTCTGAAGTTAGTATAGTGATGTACATATTGAATTTATTTAATTTATAATTAAATTAAATTGCAGCTCTGTATATATATATATATATATATATATATATATATATATATATATATATATATATATATATATATATATATATATATATATATATATATATATACTGTACGTATAAAACAGAAGTACTACACAGTATTTGTACATTTCGTATAAAACAAGATGTTACTGAACTGACTGCTGGTTCGTATCAAATAGTCTTGCTTTTTGACTGCTCGATAGAAATATTGATTTCTTTATTCACTCAGCATTGAAGAGACGATATGAGCAGGTTGTTCAAATCCCATCTCCTCCTTCCCTCCAGCTGCTGTTGTGTCCATGAGCAAGACACTTAGCCCTCACAGGGAAGCTTCTCTGGCCAAGATGCTGACCAGCCAGATACAAGATGGCTGCCCACAGACAAGCTTGTGACAAAGATCTTTAAAGAATGACCAGGGGTCCTCAAGCGGGCGTTGAGATGACCAGTTTGCATAATTGGCCATGACACATGTTTGTGTTTGAATACTGAGTAAATGCACGACTGAAGAATCACTTCCTGTCTTTCACTTTTAATGCGTACCGTGTGGAATTTCAAGAACAGAGCTACGCTGCCACCTAGCAAGAAGCCTCAAAGCTACAGTAGCAAGCTACCTCAGGATACAAGTGACTCGGCTGACCAGTTTTTCGGGGTACGAGCTGTGTCTCGGCTAATTGTTATGCTTTAAGAGCAAAAAATGGTTTTACGATCTTCCCCATCACTGGTTGGCGTAGTGAATGTCCCAGTGAACCCTGTAAGATCCGACCAAAACATCCGCTCTTACTCGCTAGTGTAGCGTCCGAGATGTAGGGCGTTTAGAAATACTCTTTTATAGGACAAAAACCACAGAACAAATTCTCGTCTGGAGTGAGTGGGCTTCCTGCTTTATTTTCTCAGGGTTCCTACCACAACAACAACCATATTGGCCTCTGATGACATCAGTCAGGGACAACAAGTATTTAGTTTAACTGTTACATGTGTAACTTATAGTGAAATTGTCAGGTTCAAACACTGATGACATCTATTAAAACAGACGAGAAGCAAGGAATCATGCAGAGACAGAGTTAAATTTTGCTTAATTGAGGAGACACGTTATTTGGGCTCTATTCTAGTTACAGATCCAAACTATGTTCTAAAAGTCCAGCCCGCGTGCTTCCTCTATTTATTTGGGAGGTCCCTGTTTACATAATTGAAGCTGTCGCTGAGGGAAAGGGGTAATCTCGACAACTCCAGTTAGACACAATATATGATTATACAAAAATGCAAATGTGTTGACGCTGGTGATATCGCCTTGTCTCTGCGCTGTCTGCGTCACGGCGGTGTTCGACCTTGGCAGTCAGCAGGCCGTTCCTGGACACACAAAATGATACCAGACTGGCTTGCAATCTTATGTATTGCCAGCTTTGCACAGGCAAAGAAAAATACCACTTACGCACAATTGACAATAATTATAGCAACGGCCCTTAAACATAAAAGTTGTGTGATAATATATACATAATTATTCTAACAAAATGAATATCCACATTTCAAAATATACCAAGGCAAAATTGATGAGTAAACACAATAGAAAACCAGATATACACCTGTAAACTTTCCATTCAGTATGTGAGGCAATTAGCCACATTTAAAACATACAATATTGTTTTTGTCGTTGCAAAAAACACAGTGAAATTATAATGCAGATTGTTTGGAAAAATATAAAAACATGCACAAAACTGTCAAACAAAAACAACCTGTCACCCCCACACATAATCCTCCTAATAACCAGGGGGTTTTGACGGCCTACCTACCCGTGACCTCCCAGGCATGACAACAACCCGTGCTGGGGAGTCTGACTCAACAGAACCAGAACTTGGTTCCACAACACTGCTCGAGTCCTCCACAGAAAGAAACAGGTCTAAAAGGCTACTGGGCGTAGTAACAATGTCCTGCCACGCAGTGGGCAGGGAAGGAGAAATAGGTTCCCTAATTCAGTGTTTTTCAACCTTTTTGGAGCCGAGGCACATTTTTTTCATAAAAAAATATACGGAAGCACACCACCAGCAGAAAAGGTTAAAAAATGAAACTCCACCAGGTTGTCATGCCTTATTTTGAGTTTGTTGTTGTTTCCTGTGTGTAGTAGTGCTTCAGTTTCTGTCTTGCGCTGTTAATTTGGTGACCCTTCTTGTTTTGTTGGTGTTCTCCTGCAGCAGTTTCACGCCTTCCTTTGAGTTCTATTGCCCGCACCTGCTTTGTTTTCGCAATCAAGACTATGTAGGTTGTGCATACGCTATCCTTCTTTGTGTGAACACTGTTGATTGTCATGTCATGTACGGATGTACTTTGTGGACGCCGTCTCCACTCCACACGCTGTAAGTTTTTGCTGTCGTCCAGCATTCTGTTTTTGTTTACTTTGTAGCTAGTTCAGTTTTACTTTTGTTTTGCATAGCCATCCCTATGCTTCAGTGCCTTTTCCTAGCGGGACTTGCCTTTCGTTAATTTTTGGTTTAAGCGTTACATACCTTTTACATACCAAAAAAAGTTGAAAAACACTGCACTAGACAACGGCACATTATTATAATTATTGATTTGCAAAAAATATTTTATGGACCAATTAGGTGAAGTTGCATAATTTACCATGGCACACCAGACTATATCTCACGGCACATTAGTGTGCCGGTTGAAAAACACTGCCCTAATGGATGTCGAGTGGATAGTGTCAATAACGTCAGAGGCCTGCAGGGGATCCTCCTGCATATAGACAAGTCGGCAGCGCAGAGACATCACCAACTGATGCAGAGGAGTGGTCCACCCCGGGTCCCGACTTGGAACAGCTGGCGCATCCTCCGTGTAAACTATATCTATATATATCAAATTAAGAGTTAAGCGGTACTAATGAATTGAAAACAATACTATACTGCCTTTAAAAAACACAGGTACTTTTTTTTTTCATCCACTTGCTGAGCGGCGATGATGTACAGAGCTGAACAGCATGTTTTGAGTGTGTGAGCGCACTTAACACACTCAGCGCGCAAAAACAGAAACAGTGAGGACAGGAAAAATGGCAAATAAAGGCAATTCTACTGGTTACTGAAGAGGGTGTGTGAAGGACAATATGGAGGTATTTGGGCTTCAAAATTATCGAAAAAGATGACGCTTGAAACACGGAAGCGCCAGGCTGCAAGCGCTGATTTAAAACACGCCTCGCCAAAGATGACATGATTAAAGTATTACCACCTTTGCTTCAAATTTAGCTAAACAAAAACAAGCAGTCAGATCAACAGGTAATGTAGTTAACTAGCTCCCCTGCTGTGCACATACAGATATGTAGATGCGCCCAGAGCTGGTTGGCTTAATGCCAAATATTAGCGTAGTTCAAACCGCCCACGTAGCGTAAACTAATGCAAGTAAAATTACAAAATGTTTATATATATATATATACATGCTTTCCCCCCAATGTTGAACCCGTTCCTGCGCCCTTGGCTGAGAATATTGGCTGTGGTTTTGTCTGCACCATAGCTGAAGAGCTGCAAGAGCTGTAGGTGCTGTAAAAGAAAGTCCAACGGTTGGAGGCCGAGAGACATCGAGTGCAGCAGGTGCAGACTACGACCTGGGCGATATACCGATAAAATCGATATATTCAAGTTTTTGTTGCAGACTATTTAGATTATAATTTTTAATTTTTTTTTCTGTAACTCCAGCATACTTTTTGCCCCCACGAGGTTCCGTAGCCCTCACTTCCTTAGCGGAGATTCAAAACATCGCCAACGCTAACAAGAGGGAGACGTAGGTTTCAAATAAAATAAAATAGTTGTCAGTACTTTGGTTTTACGGCAACAGGCGTGGAACAAATGACTGCACACTGCAAAGGGTTTAAAAAAGGCAGCAACACCAAAAACAGCCGAGTGCGGGAAATACAACTACCTTACAAGGTGATCAAGCCCGCTAGCAAGTTCAGTGCCGGAAATACCCTTATACTAATGAAAGCAACAACCAGAACTGAACATGAAAATGAACTTGATATTAAATAAAAAAAAGGCAACATCACACAGCAGACAACACACACACACACACACATACACACTACTACTAAGTACGAGAGAAGAAATCAATGATTGAAGTAAAAAACTTCACCTTGCAATCTCAACCATACTATCTTTGTAGACCAGAAGGTACGACAGCCATGGAAGCTCATTCAATCTCTTTATTAACTTTACTTCTTGGTAAAGTAACGAGAAACTATAATTAATTACTTTTTAAAACTAAAATGGGTCAATTAAAAAAGTCTGCGTTTATCCACTTGACTTACTGAAACTATAGACTTCTCAATGTTTTACTTGATTATTTATTTGCATATAATGTAAAACACTACATTTTATTTCTAGAGGTATTCCATTCAAGACAGAAGTTTTTTAAATCTCAAATGTTGGAGATAATTATTTATTTGCATGCAATGTGCAATGTTACATTTTTGTTAGCAGCAATATTTGATTAAAGACTGTTAATGTAGTTCTTTGAAAATTATTCTATATTTTATACCTGCTCTAAAAACAACTGTATTAAAATTTGCTAAAAGTAAGATGCAGTGTATGCAGTGTCGTTTCAATATACTAGTTTTTAATCAAATAAATAAAAAAAAAGCCCTTCTGAATTTTCTTTGTCATTTGTATTCAATGGGTTCTTTAAAAAGTAGGAAAAAAATCGGAAATCGATTTTTGGGTAAAAAAAATCGGGGATTTTATGTTTAGGCCATATCGCCTAGGCCTCGTGCAGACCGTAACACAAGTTAGACCGCCTGCCGCCGCACAAGCTGATTCCAGTTCAAGGAGGATACAGTAGAACTCTGGGACTGCAGCTCGAATTGTTTACCTGCTGAGAGAAATATGGTGCTCCATCTTCAAAGGAAGTCACAGTATCGGGATCAATGAGTGGGTGGAAAAGGTCCACACTAGAATGCGGCTGATAAAGCTGCTTTTATTTTTGACCATCTAGTAAGGGAGGTCTGTGATGAAATTAGATATCGACCTCTTGCTGACCATGAAAACACTTAACGTGTGTTCGACATTTTAAAAGAACTATATGTCTGTGCAAGAAGAGTTATTTTCCAGATGGTGAGACATCGCAAGAATTTTCACATGCACTGTTTTGTCAAATGGAAAAAGGTTGTCGCCACTTCCCTCTATAGAGTGACTAACTCACCTGTACTGCTACAGTTTGTTGAAAATGTCATCAACCATGACTTACGAAGGGTAACTAAATCATTATGCTCGTACTAAACCTACCTGCACCTTGCTTGATGTTCGGGCTGAGGCCCTTCGGTGGGAATGTGAAGGTGGTGTCGGTGATAACGGTCAATTTTTAGTCTGGACCTGCTCTATGTTACCCTCAGACAGTTGATATCCAGCCCTAAGATAACTCCCCTCCTGGAGGCAGTACAGCCTCACAGCTGGCAGCTTTAAAGGCCTACTGAAATGATTTTTATTTATTTAAACGGGGATAGCAGATCCTTTCTATGTGTCATACTTGATCATTTCGCGATATTGCCATATTTTTGCTGAAAGGATTTAGTAGAGAACATCTACGATAAAGTTCGCAACTTTTGGTCGCTGATAAAAAAGCCTTGCCTGTACCGGAAGTAGCGTGACGTCACAGGTTGAAAGGCTCCTCACATTTCCCCATTGTTTACACCAGCAGCGAGAGCGATTCAGACCGAGAAAGTGACGATTACCCCATTAATTTCAGCGAGGATGAAAGAGTTGTGGATGAGGCACGTGAGAGTGAAGGACTAGAGTGCAGTGCAGGACGTATCTTTTTTCGCTCTGACCGTAACTTAGGTACAAGGGCTCATTGGATTCCACACTTTCTCCTTTTTTCTATTGTGGATCACGGATTTGTATTTTAAACCACCTCGGATACTATATCCTCTTGAAAATGAGAGTCGAGAACGCGAAATGGACATTCACAGTGACTTTTATCTCCACGACAATACATCGGCGAAGCACTTTAGCTATGGAGCTAATGTGATAGCATCGGGCTTAACTGCAGATAGAAACAAAATAAATAAGCCCCTGACTGGAAGGATAGACAGAAAATCAACAATACTATTAAACCATGGACATGTAACTACACGGTTAATGCTTTCCAGCCTGGCGAAGCTTAACAATGCTGTTGCTAACGACGCCATTGAAGCTAACTTAGCTACGGGACCTCACAGAGCTATGCTAAAAACATTAGCTATCCACCTACGCCAGCCAGCCCTCATCTGCTCATCAACACCCGTGCTCACCTGCGTTCCAGCGATCGACGGAGCGACGAAGGACTTCACCCGATCATCGATGTGGTCGGCGGCTAGCGTCGGATAGCGCGTCTGCTATCCAAGTCAAAGTCCTCCTGGTTGTGTTGCTGCAGCCAGCCGCTAATACACCGATCCCACCTACAGCTTTCTTCTTTGCAGTCTTCATTGTTCATTAAACAAATTGCAAAAGATTCACCAACACAGATGTGCAGAATACTGTGGAATTTTGCGATGAAAACACAGCTTTTTGTATTGGATACAATGGTGTCCGAATACTTCCGTTTCAACGATTGACGTCACGTGCATACGTCATCATACATAGACGTTTTCAACCGGAAGTTTCGCGGGAAATTTAAAATTGCACATTATAAGTTAACCCGTCCGTATTGGCATGTGTTGCAATGTTAAGATTTCATCATTGATATATAAACTATCAGACTGCGTGGTCGGTAGTACTGGGTTTCAGTAGGCCTTTAACTGATTTAGTTCAGAAGCAACAGGAGCAGCTGGCACAAACCACTCAAACTCTTGCAGCCTTGCAACAACCTCTACAGCCTAGGTCCCCAAGTCCCGGTTTAAAATTGCCATAGGTGTCAGCAACAAGACCATATTGCACGTTATTGTAAGGCATGTCTTGCACCCCACCCCTTCCTCTACTCCTCTCCTCAGGTGCTACCTCAGGTGTTAACTTCCACTAGCACACATCTGACAATAAACTAGCTCCCTCTAAAGATATGAGCCAGACACCAAGAAGGAAAAGTTCAGGCTCAGTGGTCATGGGAGATGAGTAATTACAGGAGAGTTGAGTTCTTACTTGATATTGGGTGTTTTACGGAAGTAGGTAGTTTACCTTCTGGACTTGAAGAAGTACCTTGTGTGAATGACCAAGCTGTTGGGGTGGTTAGGTTTCATACTGCAGAGACTAATACTATTTGGGGAAAGAAAAATGTCCTTGATTGCTCTATGCTAAGTGGGACTAAACAGCACAAAGTCAGATTAAGATATCGTCTGGGCCAGAAGAATAAAAATGTAGAAGCTCTCTCCAGACAGAGGAACACAGACAATGGGGACAAGACTCACCTAAAGCTGCATTTACAAGGGATAGCAAGCATACTTGCCAACCTTGAGACCTCCGAATTCGGGAGATGAGGGGGGGGGGGGGGGGGGGTTGGTGGTAGCGGGGGTGTATATTGTAGCGTCCCGGAAGAGTTAGTGCTGCAAGGGATTCTGGGTATTTGTTCTGTTGTGTTTATGTTGTGTTTTACAGTGCGGATGTTCTCCCAAAATGTGTTTGTCATTCTTGTTTGGTGTGGGTTCACAGAGTGGCGCATATTTGTAACAGTGTTAAAGTTGTTTATACGTCACCCTCAGTGTGACCTGTATGGCTGTTGATCAAGTATGCATTGCATTCCCTTGTGTATGTGTTAAAGCCGCATATATTATGTGTCTGGGCCCGGCACGCTGTTTGTATGGAGGAAAAGCGGACGTGACGACAGGTTGTAGAGGAGGCTAAAGGCAGTGCCTTTAGGGCACGCCCCCAATATTGTTGTCCGGGTGGAAATTGAGAGAAATTCCTGAGAATGGTTGCCCCGGGAGATTATCGGGAGGGGCACTGAAATTCGGGAGTCTCACGGGGAAAATCGGGAGGGTTGGCAAGCATGATAGCAAGTCCTCCTGCGATTGGTGAGAGAGTTAGCTGTGACCAACGAGCAGCAGTCCAGTCTGCCATCACTGTACTACTGTCCCACAGTCTAGCTGAATTTAAAGTACTCCTACAGGCTGATCTAGCTATTGGTGCCTTCCTGCAGTTCTGGGGTCAGCAGAGTCCCAAACCGGGCCAAACAGAAAAAGTTGGTTGCTTTTGCGCAGGGCCTGGCTGTTGGATTGCATTCTGCAGAAGGAAGGATTGCTGTATCCGAGGCTGCTTAGGCCAGATGCAGGAGAGGAGTTTTTTCAGCTTCTCCTGCCACAGAGTCTGCAATCGGTAGTGCTGCAGGAACTGCACCAGAATTATGGTCATCAAGGAATCTAGATGACAACAGATGTGAGGCAGCAGTGCTGCTGGCCAGGGATGGACCGAGACATAAAGAAATGATGTCAGAACTGTGAACGATGTGCTGTTGCAAAGTCTACCCAACCTAACGTTTGTGCACCTCTGGGCCATCTTCTTGCACCCAGACCAAATCAAATACTGGCTACAGACTTTAGTTTGTTGGAGCTAACCTGGGATGGCTGTGAGTCAGTGCTGCTGATGACTGATGTCTTTTCAAAGTTCACACAAGCCATCCCAACTTGTGACCAGAAGGCGCAAATGGTGGCAAAGGTGTTGATGCAGGAGAGGTTTTATTGTTTTGGAGTGCCGGCTCATATCATACTTGCCAACTTTGAGAGGTGGGGGTGTGGGGGGTGGGGGCGTGGTCGGGAGTGGGGCGGAGGCGTGGTTAAGAGGGGAGGAGTATATTTACAGCTAGAATTCACCAAGTCAAGTATTTCATATATATATATATATATATACATCCTGAAAATATGCAAACAAAACTGTGTTTAGATAATTGATACTTCAAACTTGCATAAATAAATCTTAAGGAATATAACATAACTTGGCTTCTGAGAGCTTCAAAATGTAATGAATAAAATGCTAAAGTTGTTGATCAACAAGCAATTATTTTAATAATTAAACATGGTCATTTTAAATGAATTATTATGATCATTTAAAATTGATTATTTCAAATATGTTTATTTTAATGTATAATTCTGTGGCTGGATGTAATAAGGAGTCCGAAAAAATACAAATAAAAATACAATTAATTTTGATGTTTTTAGCAAAATATAGTAAAAATGTATTTAGTTTTGTTTTTTTAAAATTAATAAATATATTTATTTTTAGGTAAGATAAACATAATAATACAATTTATCTAAAATGAAATGTGTCCTCTTCGCTGTATCACAGGTGTATACTTAAAGGCCTACTGAAACCCACTACTACCGACCACCCAGTCTGATAGTTTATATATCAATGATGAAATCTTAACATTGCAACACATGCCAATACGGCCGGGTTAGATTAGTAAAGTGCAATTTTATATTTATATCCTGCTGAAAACGTCTCGGTATGATGACGTCTGCGCGTGACGTCACGGATTGTAGCGGACATTTTGGGACACCGTTGTGGCCAGCTATTAAGTCGTCTGTTTTCATCGCAAAATTCCACAGTATTCTGGACATCTGTGTTGGTGAATCTTTTGCAATTTGTTTAATGAACAATGAAGACAGCAAAGAAGAAAGCTGGCCGGCCGGCTCCAGCAACACAAACACGTAGCCGGTGTTTCATTGTTTACATTCCGGAACGATGACAGTCAAGCTTTACCATTGGCCTGTGGAGAACTGGGACAACAGAGACTCTTACCAGGAGGACTTTGAGTTGGATACGCTTGCTTGTGGAGATGGGACAACAGAGACTCTTACCTGGAGGATTTTGAGTTGGATATGCGGTACCGTGAGTACGCAGCTTCGGCTTCCAAACATTTGATTGCTTGCCCGTACGTGCGTGCCGCTATGTGCATGTCACGTACGTAACTTTGGGAAAATATATGTGCTGTATGAACTTTACGGAGGTGAACGGTACTTTGGGCTGTGGGATTGAGTGTGTTGTGCGGGTGTTTGATTTGTATTGGCGGGTTATATAGACGGGAGGGGGGAGGTGTTTGTTATGCGGGATTAATTTGTGGCATATTAAATATAAGCCTGGTTGTGTTGTGGCTAATACATCGTGGCCGGTTAGCTGAGTTGGTTAGAGCGGAGTATATATATGTCTTGTGTTTATTTACTGTTTTAGGCATTCCCAGCTGAATTTCAGGTCCCACCCGCCAGAGGTGTGGACTCGAGTCACATGACTTGGACTCGAGTCAGACTCGAGTCATGAATTTGATGACTTTAGACTCGACTTGACAAAATGTAAAGAGACTTGCAACTCGACTTAGACTTTAACATCAATGACTTGTGACTTCACTTGGACTTGAGCCTTTTGACTTGACATGACTTGCTACTTTCCCCAAAACCTAAAGCTTAAAAAGTTATTTGGGAGCGCTCCGTAGCTTTCATTTTGTACGTGTCTGTCTATCAGCGTGTGTGCTGCGTGTCAGCGTGTGTGCTCTCAGTACAACAGCCAATCAAATTAGATCTACATTGTTTTCATCACACAGCATTCAGCCAATCAAATTGCAGGACAACCAATGAACAAGAGTTGTCAAACAACGCGCCAGTGAGAAATATTTATACCAAAGTTGGTTTCGTTCGGGTATAAAAACTATGACTCGGTCAACAAAAAACGAATTGCCGGATGCAAATCACGCAGTTCGAATATTACAGACGGAGACGCAACAACTTCCAACTTCGTTCGACATTTGAAGTTGCACAAAGAAGGGTAAGTTTTGAATGTAAGCTAACGTTTATTGGCTAAGTAACATGACTTTTATTTGCTGTGTAGTTAAATCAGTGAGGCTGTAAACTCACTGCTAACGTCATAACCATAGACATCTTATAAGTAGACGCAGCATCGAGCGCTACTGCCTACTGGCGCAGACGAGAGCGGGGCCGCCATCTTGGAGTGGTGATCCGCTCCACTCAGTGCAATTCATTTGGCAGGAGCAATGAACTGTCAGCGCATTTAATTCATTTTACCTCACTGAATACCACTCATTTTCACGCGCTTTTTTGTCATACGTGTAGCTATGATAACGGACACATGTTTTATTATTCATAGTTTGCTTAACAGTAATATAATATTCTTATATGCTATAAGTGACCAGACGTCCGAGATCAAAACTGGGAATATAAACCCAGAGAAGGGGGAAAAAAACGGTCAGCTATTTTTAAGTTGAAGAAACAATATGATTACGTTATATATACATGCGTATATCCTACATAAACAATGTATGAATACATTAGATATCTATATATCTTATAGACTGTATCTCTGTTGCTGCAGCAGCAGAGAGTTTATTCTGTCTTGACACTTTGTATTGATATTTTGTATTACATTCTTCCCTTAAATGATAATGTTTACAGTGATTGTTATATATGTATTTTTTATGTATGTCGCTTTGGATAAAAGCGTCTGCCAAATACTTAAACATATATAAACACCTGAAAGTCTTTATATCAGCTAAAACCACCAATCTGTTTCACTGGATTCAGAATAAAACCAAATGCTGTCTTACCCAACAATGTTAGTATTTGAATATTGTTACTTGAAGACTTATTCCTGGTTACAATTATACTGTTAAGAAAGTATTGTCTTATATTTTGCCTAAAATGAGAATGCATCATAATCAGTGGCGGCTGGTGAATTTTGTTTTAGGTGGGGCTGAAAGTTTGTAAACCAAACCCCTGTAGGGGCGTCATCCTCCCCCAGAAGATTTATTTGTGATTTTCACATACAAATATTGAAGATCTTTGCTCCTTCTCAACTCTGTGGTAATGTTATTTTCATAAAATACAACCAATAGTACATTAATGTTAAATCTTACTTGTGAAAAGTAATCCCCCGATTCCTATTTTCAACAGTCCGCTCATTTGAGCAGGAAAACGCTGAACACCAGCCCGGCATCTTTGTTTTCTACCTGTCAACTGTCAGTTTAGGCTGCTCGCCGGCTCCTCATCACCACTTCAAGATGCAATTTGCTCGCGTCACAGCAACCAATACTGCGTGTACTTACAAGATGTCTGTGGTTATAACATTATTTCAAACACAGCAATATGTTGCGTCCAATGCAGTTTGCCACCTTATTCATACTTTTTGTCAAGTGATTTTTTTAAGCAGGGTTGCATGAGGTACCTACATGTAATGTTACGTTAGTCAATGTATCACACACAGTAACATAACGTTAGACGGCGGTCAGCAGCACAGCATATTTTAGCCACCTACAAAAAGACAAACATAGTCAAATAAAGGTCAGTTAAAATGTATACTATATTAAGAATATGTGTACATATTGCATAGGGCCCTGACATCTAAAAAGTACAACTCTGTTCATTGTTATGTTCATGTATTTGTTATGTTTTTCATGTGTACGCACACATAAACACACATACAGTATGAGATGAGATCAATGAGATAAGGTAAGAACAGAATAGAAACTGCTGTGGAACTAGTTACAATGCAATATGCCATGGAAATACAATGTTAACACTTTTGTACAAATAAGTACAGTTGCACTTGTTTTTGCAAATGTGTTTATTCTGTAAAGGAATGAGTTAAATGTTTAAAATTGTTTAAACTATTAAAATGACTGGTTAATAGTGCTATTATGAATTGCAATGTCAGTACTATTTTTTTTCCTGCTATTTCAAATGCACTTGTTTTAATAAATAAATACAGCGGTTTAAAAGCATACACAATCTGTGTAAAAATATTAGTCTGTGGTTAAAAGGACTTGAAAGGACTCGAAACTCAAAATGCAGGACTTGTGACTTGACTTGAGACTTTCCAGTCTTGACTTTGGACTTGACTCGGGACTTGCCTGTCTTGACTCGGGACTTGACTCGAGACTTGAGGGCAAAGACTTGAGACTTACTTGTGACTTGCAAAGCAATGACTTGGTCCCACCTCTGCCACCCGCCTCTCACAGCATCTTCCCTTGCTGAATCGCTTCCACTGCCCTCTAATCCTTCATTCTCACTTTCCTCATCCACGAATCTTTCATCCTCGCTCAAATTAATGGGGAAATCGTCGCTTTCTCGGCCCAAATCGCTCTCGCTGCTTGTGGCCATGATTGTAAACAATGTGCAGTTGTGAGGAGCTCCACAACCTGCGACGTCACGCTACTTCCGGTACAGGCAAGGCTTTTTTTATCAGCGACCAAAAGTTGCAAACTTTATCGTCGATGTTCTCTACTAAATCATTTCAGCAAAAATATGGCAATATCGCGAAATGATCAAGTATGACACATAGAATGGACCTGCTGTCCCAGTTTAAATTAGAAAATCTCATTTCAGTAGGCCTTTAATTACAACGCAAAGCTTATATAAATGCATACAGTTTTGTTTTAGCTGTGAAAAATCCAACTTTAATCTAAATGGCTGTCCTTCCTAACACACTCCCGCCCGCCTTGTGATTGAAAGAGCTGTGATTGGATAGTTTCCACACCTGTCCCACCAACTTTCAATACAAAATTATCATTGGATTTTGTTTCTATCAACATTTTGTCTCGTTTTTAATCGCTGATTAAACTTTTCTGTTTCTGTTCTGTCAATTTCATTCCTGTTTGTTTCCTTGTTTTGTATTCATTTCCTATCAGTGCTCTTATTTTGTTTCCACTTCCTGCTTGTCCCGCTGAGCGCTGTGTTTTTTCCCTCACCTGCTGCTGATTGGCAGCCGGTCCACACCTGCTGCCAATCAGCATGTTTCTATTTATGCTTGTCTCGCGCGCTCCTCAGTGCTCGAGGATTGATTTATGTGTGAACTGTTACATGCAAGACTGTTTTCTCTTTGTTTATCCTATCAAAATCCTCTTACCTGATTTTTGTCCTTCTGGTTCCTGCATCTTGGGGTCACAACAACTGCAGCCATGCGAGTTTGTGACATTTTAGATAATTTTGTTATCGTTTTAGACTAGTCAAGGTGATTTGTTTTGATTAGTTATTGTCTTTTCTTAGTCATGGGAAAATAGGTTGTTGATGAAAACTCAAGACAAAACCTAGTAGTCAACAAAATTAACACTGTCTCTCTGGTCCCCCCTGCAGAGTGGAGTCAGTACTGCATGACTGAGTACTGAGTCGAATGTTTGAATTATTTGTGAAATACTTATTTAGTGGTCCGTACTTTTAGACTAAGTAGTGCTTTAATGTTGTTATTCCCAAAAAGCTGAGGTATGGATTGAAGTTGAGTTAATGAAAAATATTTTCAAAATATGGCATCTTGAAGTTTGTGTGTTGATTCCGAGACGCTACCTTGAAACATGTATTTATACAAGTATTTATTTTGTAATGCTCCGAACTTTACTGCAATGTTCTTAATGGAGTCTTATTAGAGGAAGAAAGAAGAAAAGAGAAATTCACTTATAAGACTGTAAAGGTCACTAATTGATGTTCTAAGTTTTTATTGCCAAGTCTTGGCGCTATTGTGACTATTACATAATATCCGCTGTCATTAAATATGTGGCGTCACATGACTATGTGACATTTAGGATGTTTCAAACGCAGTAATTGACTTCTATAAATAGTCCTGCTGATACCCACCAGCAGGCCAGGGGCCTCATGTATTGAGAGTTGCATGGAGTTTTACTCCTAAAAAATGGTGTACGCTCAAATACGGAAAACGTACGCACAAACAGTTTCAGATATGTTCAAGTGTGTGCAAACACGTTTCTTTTTTACACCCCAACCAACGTGGACTTGAGTGCACATAATGGAGTGCAGCTGGCCGCTTCTTGTCCATGCCTCCCTTTAAATATGCAAATCATATTTAAATTAGCCACGTGCCCGAGATCCCACATGCTACACAATCAGAAAACACAAAGATAATGTGCTAATAAAGGAATTCACCGACAAGGAGTAGGAGGTACTTGTTGCCGAAGTCAAGGCCAACATAGACTTGTTGGCACAAAAGGAGGGTTGAGTGGGATAAGTGTGCCAAGCTGTCAGTGCTGTGGAGTCAGAGAACTGCACACGGGAACAAATAAGAAATAAGTGGTTGTATATCAACAAGAAGATGGCTGTGCTTGGCAAAAACAGGCGAAGAGACTGGAAATTAGTGTTGTCCCGATACCAATATTTTGGTAGCGGTACCAAAATTATTTCTATACTTTTCGGTACTTTTCTAAATAAAGGGGACCACAAAAAATTGCATTATTGGCTTTATTTTAACAAAATATCTCACGGTACATTAAACATATGTTTCTTATTGCAAGTTTGTCCTTAAATAAAATAGTGAACATACAAGACAACTTGTTTTTTATTAGTAAGTAAGCAAACAAAGGGTCCTAATTTAGCTGCTGACATATGCAGTAACATATTGTGTCATTTTACATTCTATTATTTTGTCAACATTATTAAGGACAAGTGGTAGAAAATAAATTATTAATCTACTTGTTCATTTACTGTTAATATCTGCTTACTTTCTCTTTTAACATGTTCTATCTACACTTCTGTTAAAATGTAATAATCACTTATTCTTCTGTTGTTTAGTACCGAATATGATTCATTAGTATTGCGGTACTATACTAATACAATTTGTGTAATTTACAGCAATATGTGTTCTTCCAGTGCAGCCTGTTCACAGCCAGATTAGACTTATGTGTGGAAAATTATGTAATGCTATGTTTGAAATCTTTTCAATTTCAAAATGCCAGCATATCAGAAAGGATACAAACAACTTTGACTCTTTTTTGATTGCTCAATTTATTATTACAACCCAGGAGAGCTGCTGGCGGTAGCAGCCGTACGTGACACAAAGTCAGGCCGTTCCTCCACCGTCTCCGGTGCCAATTAATGTGCAGCAACCACCGGCTGCAGCTGTCTGCTGTGCTGGCCAAGCTGTGCTGGAATCACAGGAACATGCTCTGACAGCAATAAGTGGTCAAATTGTCCCCTAGATAAATTAATGGACGTCCCCACAAATATGAATATGAATCATTACGCATTGGTGAAAAAGTGAGTTTTGTGTCCCCGCCTCGATCTTTTACATTGTTGAAATTAAATGTCGGCAAAGCCCGAAGGACCACATACAGTATGTGTGTCGCCAAAGTATCCACATCATGTGGAAATGCACGTACCACTGCCATGAAGTTGGTGTGAGACCTTTCCACTTTCAGTTCACTCATGATACGTCTTCACTTTGCTTTGAAAAAGGGCGTATGCCAAGAGTTTGTACGTACGCCCCAGCTCTCTTTACACCTTATTTAGCTTTATTTTTTGTTATTTAGTCATTTTATATTTAGTCGTTTTTTGTTATTCAATATTTTTTGTTATTCTGGGCAACATTAAATTGGCCCTAGTGTGTGAATGTGAGTCTGACTGGTTGTCTGTCTATCTGTGTTGACCCTGCGATGAGGTGGCGACTTGTCCAGGGTGTACCCCGCCTTCCGCCCGAATGCAGCTGGGATAGGCTCCAGCACCCCCCGCGACTCCAAAAGGGACAAGCAGTCGAAAATGGATGAATGGGTGTTTTTTTGTTGTCTTTTTTACACTATTCACAATATTATTCAGGATTTTATCACACTGAGCTGCATGATTGATATTAGTATTTATTTTAAAACTGCACACGTTTCACATTTCACATTGTTTCTCATTACAACATGCCCCAAAAAGGCCTTTATTTATAATCCATTTCATAGCAGTTCCTTACACATTTGTCCACTAACACAATCAATGGAGCGGCGATACTCAGTTAACAAAGCAGCCATGCCAGCAACTTGAAGGTTCCAGGTTCGATTCCAGTTTTCGCCATCCTAATCACTGCCGTTGGCCAAAACACTTTACCCTCCTTGCCTCGTACTGGTGCCATCCTCACTGGTTTAAATATAACTTAAAGATATAGATCAGGGGTCCCCAAACTTTTTGACTCGGGGGCCACATTGGGTTAAAACAATTTGGCCGGGGGCCGGGATATATATATATATATGTATATATATATATATATATATATATATATATATATATATATATATATATATATATATATATATATATATATATGTATGTATATATAATATATATATATATATATATATATGTATATATATGTATATATAATATATATATATATATATATATGTATATATATATATATATATATATATATATATATATATATATATATATATATATATATATATATATATACATATATATATATATATATATGATGTCACGTTATCGATGGGAAAATGCATTTTTTGACAGTATGATTTGCCTGAGCGGCTAGGAGACACCGAGAGTAACAAGCGGAAGAAAATGGATTAGAAAAAGGACAGATTTTAAAAAATTATAATTAAAAAAAAAATATATATATATATATTTTTTAAACTTTGGACTTCCCGCGGGCCGGATTTCGGACGCCGGCTGGCCAGATCCGGCCCGAGGGCCATAGTTTGTGAACCCCTGTTTTAGATAATGCATTTCATTATGTAAAGCGCTTTGAGTCTCTAAAGAAAGAGCGCTATATAAATGTAATACACTAATTCACAATAAAATAAATGATAAAGTGTACATGAATTGATATTTATTGGAGGGATGTTCCAATCAGGGTTTTATGCTGGGAGTGAGATTGGCCGATACGGTACCAATGTGTTTAGGCCTGAGTGATATTAACAGTTGAACAGTATCAACATAATATTTAAACTAGTTACTTATTCTTTTTCTCAATGGGTAACATGTTTAGTCTCACCCTACAGTCATGATGGTGCTTGATAATGATACATGATAATGACACAAGGAAATGCGGTTTATTTACCGTAAAGGAGGTCATTACGATTATCTTAGAGGAGCGACTCTTCACTGCGTATGGAGATACATAGTTAGCTGCTAGCTGCACGTCAGCCAGGAGATTAAAAATAAAGTATCAGTCAGAGGGGATTGTTGTTTGTGATCGGCATTAAAATGCATTAATCGGCAATAGCTATGAACACGATGTACTTGTTCATGAAAATCGGCCCATACTGATTGTTGGCGGATCAATCGGCACATCTTTATTTTATTGATAAGTTAGGAATCACATTATGAAAAGAATATGTGATAAATGATGTCTCATTATCAATAAGGTTCAAGATGTTTGTCAGGATTCTTCTTTCTTGTAATTTGTGAATCACTTTCTTAAATGGTTTCTTAAACTGGATGATATTTGCACATTGTTAAATATTCCATTTCATAATTGAATTCCACATACTGATATACTAAAGGTTTAACTGTTGTATGTGCATACAAATAATGTACTGTATTTTTCGGACTATAAGTCGCAGTTTTTTTCATAGTTTGGCTTGGGGGTGCGACTTATACTCAGGAGCGATTTATGTGTGAAATTATTAACACATTACCGTAAAATATCAAATAATATTTTTTAGCTCATTCACGTAAGAGACTAGACGTATAAGATTTCATGGGATTTAGCGATTAGGAGTGACAGATTGTTTGGTAAACGTATAACATGTTCTATATGTTATAGTTATTTGAATGACTCTTACCATAATATGTTACGTTAACATACCAGGCACGTTCTCAGTTGGTTATTTATGCCTCATATAACGTACACTTATTCAGCCTGTTGTTCACTATTCTTTATTTATTTTAAATTGTCTTTCAAATGTCTATTCTTGGTGTTGGATTTTATCAAATAAATTCCCCCAAAAATGCGACTTATACTGCAGTGTGACTTATATATGTTTATTTCCTTCTTTATTATGCATTTTCGGCCGGTGCGACTTATACTCCGGAGCGACTTATACTCCGACAAATACGGTAAGTTAAATTTTTCTCTGACGTTATATTTGTCCTATGTTGTTGAGAAGAATGCTTTGTACGTAATTGTAGCTGTTTGTAAATGCACCAAATCACTGAATTTCAATAATTGTATTGACTAAATAAAGGGTTTGGATGTTCTCTATGCGGACATTATGTATTATTCTAACTGACCTCTTTTGTAACACAAATAGTAAATAAAGTGTACTTTTGAAGTTGTATCCCCATATTTATACACAATAATTTCAAATATGGTAACATGAGCAAGTAGTAGAAAATAAGGAGGGATTTTTGGTCTACAACATATTTTGCTTTATTCATTATTGAAATATGTATTTCCTTCTATTCGTTTCTTATGAAAATATTAATTGTTTATTCTTCAAATTTGAAGAACTAAATACTTTTTTTTTTTTTTTAAATAATTTTCGCTATTCAAATACTTTGAAGGCACATAAGTTATTAATTTTGTAAGGTTTTTGTAACTTGAAATTGTAAAACTTGTAGTCGCACAACAGGAATTAGTTTTCTCCGTAATATCGCTAAAATTAGTTCCATTTTGTCCACTAGCGACGCTGAGATCATTATTCATGCGTTCGTTACGTCTCGTCTCGATTACTGTAACGTATTATTTTCGGGTCTCCCTATGTCTAGCATTAAAAGATTACAGTTGGTACAACGTGCGGCTTTCCTTGCCCTTATGTGGGCTCTGTACCGCGGATGTCGTTGTGGCTTGTGCAGCCCTATGAGACACTTGTGATTTAGGGCTATATAAATAAACATTGATTGATTGATTGATTTGTTTATGCAAATGTGGCGCATGCGTAAACACATTTGGCAGCCGAGTAAAAAAGGGAGGGAAATGATATAAGATGCTGATTTAAGCTAAGTCAAGCTAAAAAAAATATCCTATTACACTTTTATGCACATGAGGGTGATTGCTTAAATAATGAATTGTGTTTTTTCACATTTGTTTTTTCCTTTCAGGCGATGTCATCAATCATGAATGATTTTAAGATTTAATCCTTCCCGACGCAACCTTGACCAGGAATCGAACCCATCATCTGCCACGAATGACACCAACAGGTATTTAACCTGCCCTGTAACAACATGAATTAATATTTTATTTCAAACAATAAACATTCTGTGCTTGCATGTGAGGCGGCCAGTAACATTCAAAACAAAAAAACCACAAAATGATTTTTGTATTGTGCCAACAACAGAGCACAAACGCCTCCTGGCGGCCGTGCTTCATATTACATCTTGTGCATAATTGCTGTTTTATTGAACATTTTTATATGAAACTTTTTGAAACGACAAAAAATTACTTAATTCTTCCTTGAAATTGTACAAAAACGTGTTTTCTCCATACATGTGTCAAATTAATACATGTATGATCTACTGCAATAATAATTCTAAGGAAAAATACTAATGGCATTATTTTATATGTATGGTAAATATAGATACACTACCGTTCAAAAGTTTGGGGTCACATTGAAATGTCCTTATTTTTGAAGGAAAAGCACTGTACTTTTCAATGAAGATAACTTTAAACTAGTCTTAACTTTAAAGAAATACACTCTATACATTGCTAATGTGGTAAATGACTATTCTAGCTGCAAATGTCTGCTTTTTGGTGCAATATCTACATAAGTGTATAGAGGCCCATTTCCAGCAACTATCACTCCAGTGTTCTAATGGTACAATGTGTTTGCTCATTGGCCCCGAAGGCTAATTGATGATTAGAAAACTCTTGTGCAATCATGTTCACACATCTGAAAACAGTTTAGCTTGTTACAGAAGCTACAAAACTGACCTTCCTTTGAGCAGATTGAGTTTCTGGAGCATCACATTTGTGGGGTCAATTAAACGCTCAAAATGGCCAGAAAAAGAGAACTTTCATCTGAAACTCGACAGTCTATTCTTGTTCTTAGAAATGAAGGCTATTCCACAAAATTGTTTGGGTGACCCCAAACTTTTGAACGGTAGTGTACGTAGTTATATGCTGTACCTATAAATACTGTACCTAGAAGAATTTTTTCAGTATTCACTACTACAAAAATTAAACCAACAACTATTGTATACTATACCTATATTATAATCACCAACATAATTATTATTTTATGATATATATATATATATATATACATATATATATATATATATATATATATATATATATATATATATATATATATATATATATATATATATATATATATATATATATATATATATATATAGTGCGGTGCATACAGAAAGTATTCACAGCGCTTTACTTGTTCCACATTTTATGTTACAGCCTTATTCCAAAATGGAATAAATACATTGTTGTCCTCAAAATTCTACACACAATACCCTATAATGACAATGTGAAAACGTTTTGTTTTGTTTTTACAATTTTTTGCAAATGTATTGAAAATAAAAAACTAAGAAATCACAAGTAAGTATTCACAGTCTTTGCCATGAAGCTCAAAATTGAGCTCAGGGGCATCCTGTTTCGACTGATCATCCTTGAGATGTTCCTACAGCTTAATTTGAGTCCACCTGTAGGGAATTCAGTTGGTTGGACAGGATTTGGAAAGGCACACTTGTCTATATACAGTATAAGGTCCCACCCTTGACAGTGCATGGCAGAGCACAAACCAAGAATTAAGTCGAAGGAATTGTCTGTACACCTCCGAGACAGGATTGTATCGAGGCACACATCTGGGGAAGGGTACAGAAAAATATCTGCTGCCATTAAGGTCCGAATGATCATAGTGGCCTCCATCATCCGTAAATGGAAGAAGTTTTGAACCACTAGGACTCTTCCTAGTGCTGATGGCCTGCCGTCCACACTGAGCAATCGGGGGAGAAGGGCCCTAGTCAGGAAGGTGACCAAGAACCAGATGGTCACTCTGTCAGAGCTACAGCATTCCTCTGTGGAGAGAAGAGAACCTTACAGAAGGACAACCATCTCTGCAGCAATCCAGCGATAAGGTCGGTAAGGTAGAGTGGCCAGACGGAAGCCATTCCTTCGCACAAGTTTGCCAAAATTCACCTGAAAGACTCTCAGACCATGAGAAACAAAATTATCTGGTCTGATGAGACAAAGATTGAACTCTTATGCGTGAATGCCAGGCGCCATGTTTGGAGGAAACCAGGCACCGCTAATCCCCAGGCCAATACCATGCCTACAGTGAAGCATAGTGGTGGCAGCATCATGCTGCAGGGATGTTTTTCAGCGGCAGGAACTGGTAAACTAATTAGGATAGAGGGAAAGATGAATGCAGCAATGTACAGCAACATTCTGGATAAAACTTGCTCCACTGTGTTTTTGAACTCACGGTTCATCTTTCAGCAGGACGTGCGACTCCTTAGTCTTTGACTTTCAATACATTTGCAAAAATGTCCCCCAAAAAATTCACATTGTTATTATGGGGTATTGCGTGTGGAATTTGGGGGACGAACATGAATTTATTTTTAATTTTAGAATAAGTCTGTAGTGTTGTCCCGATGCCAATATTTTGGTACTTTTCGGTACGTTTCTAAATAAAGGGGACCACAAAAAATTGCATTATTGGCTTTATTTTAACAAAAAATCTCAGGATACATTAAACATATGTTTCTTATTGCAAGTTTGTCCTTAAATAAAATAGTGAACATACTTGACAACTTGTCTTTTATTAGTAAGTAAGGAAAGCTCCTAATTTAGCTGCTGACATATGCAGTAACATATTGTGTCATTTTCCATTCTATTATTTTGTCAAAATTATTAAGGAGAAGTGGTAGAAAATGAATTATTAATCGACTTGTTCATTTACTGTTAATATCTGCTTACTTTCTCTTTTAACATGTTCTAACGACACTTCTGTTAAAATGTAATAATCACTTATTCTTCTGTTGTTTGATACTTTACATTAGTTTTGGATGATACCACAAATGTGGGTATCAATCCGATACCAAGTAGTAACAGGATCATACATTAGTCATATTCAAAGTCCTCATGTGTCCAGGGACATATTTCCTGAGTTTATAAACAAAATATACATTTTAAAAAAACGAAAGATGATGTTGTGATGCCAATATCGACGTAATCATAGTAATATCGACTAGATATACTACTGTACTTGGTATCATTACAGTGGATGTTAGGTATAGATCCACCTATGGCGTTTGTTTACATTGTGACGCCGGTGAGCTACGGTGTGTAGTGAAACATGTTTAGCTATTTCTCGTCCTGGAGGGATGATACTTGTAAGAAACGTACTTTATTTGTCACCATGGAGGCGAGGATTCCGGTACTTTTTAGAGGCGGTATAGTACTGAATATGATTCATTAGTATCGTGGTACTATACTAATACCGGTATACCATACAACCCTATATGGCTGTAACATAACAAATTATGGGAAAAGTAGAGCACTGTGAATACTTTCCAGATGCATTGTACGTCATCAGCCTGAACTGTGAAATGCGATGGAAACACAAACCACACCCTTATACAGGAATTTTAACTTCCTGTGGAAAAATGGCTATTGTTATTCAAATAATAATAATAATACATTTATTTTACAAGGCGCCTTTCAAAGCACTCAAGGTCGCCGTACATCTCATAAAACAAGAAAGCAGCAAAAAACAAATGTAGGCAAAGCAACAGTTAAAAACAGACACTTGCGTCAGGCATAGGCCTGCCTAATCAGTTGGGTTGTAAGGTAAGTGGCTGAGGGGACGGTTAGGTTGATGGAGGAGGAAGACCTGAGGGGTCGGGTAGGAATATTGATGTGTAGGAGGTGTTGCGTCGACAGCTCTTCCTCCCAAGGAAGTCAAAGTCTGCTGTCCACTCCCAAGTTCTTTTAATGGCAAATAAGCTGATGTTAAATTGACCACCAAAAGCAGTAGTTGGTATTTCGTTGTTTATTGTCAAAGCTTTGGCAATAATGAGACCAGCCTTGCACAAACTATCTCGATGCGTGGCTCTATCCTGTCTGCCTTCTTCTCCCTCTTCCTGTACTCTTCTCCCATTTTGTTTTGTCTACCGCTTGCATTCCAGACGCTCCAAGGCCTCAAACACACAGTCAACGTTTTACTAAGCAGACAATTTGGAAAAGCACTAGCTGTTTTGTAATATGACTACGGAAGTAAAAAGTAACACAAAATATGGATATATGGAAAATATCTCGTTCCATCACTCCCCCTTTAAGATCTTCTAATAAGATCTTTTACTACTAGTTAAACACTTCTAAAGCACGCCCCACATTAAAGTAGGTGCTGTTTTTTTTCTTTGAGCAAGCTAGCAATAAAAACAACAGCATATTTACATTGGAGATAGATGGAGGGAGTCCACGTCACTGTCGTCATGGTCGGGGAAGGAAACCAACAATTCTCGAAAGTCTTAAAGTTACCACTTTGCTAGACCCCCTTTAGTGACACTTAGCCCAAGGGGCGATAAAGCAACCGCATGAGGCTATGATGGCCAAAAAAGCTCCGAATGGAGACCAAGACAGACTTAATTAGGTCAGTCCACCTGCCTAATGTGCTTAGAAGCCAATCTTTGAAGGGGTCAGAGAGAGAGTTCCCTAGACAGGGCCTGGAGGCCCTTTAAGGCCCTCTGAACTGAGCCATCGGGGGTAGTGTTGTTAGGAATGAAGGTACAGCATTGGTCACCAAACATTGCACACACTCCTTCTTCCTTGGCTAGGATGCGGTCAAGGGCTATGCGGATCTGAACGGCCCTGAGGGAGGTCGGGGCAAGTTGTTCAGCAAGTCCCTCAACGGCGTCACGAGTCAGGTTGGTTAGTCTCAACGGCGGCGGGAAGTTAGAGAGGCCGCTGAAACAGGAGTTCCAAGGGGTGTTAATTTGGTGAGTGGGGTCACCAGTCTAACCATAGCACAAAGCCCAACGGCTGACGTCGGGATTCTAATGTACAATCTGTGCTTCCCACAACACCAGAATAAGTCAGCTCGTGCCTAAGGGCCTATCCTAGAGCCATCTATCAGTGTGGTGCACCAGTAACGGTTGATGTCACCCAATTTGTTGGGGGACGGAGAGGGTCCTGTAATTTGAAAACGCGTGTAATTCAGCTTTTGGGCCACAAAGGGAAGAAGTCGGGTGGTATTGTCAACAGAAGGGTACACATGTCAGTCAACTTAAAAGGGGCGGGGTAAGTGTGGGAAAAGGGACGTCCAGCGGAAGAAGCAACACAGTCACCCAGGTTTTGGCATCCACCTGAGCCACAGGTTGTCTGCACCCGCTCCTAAGGTCAAAGGTCAAAGTTACCAGGCCTTCGGTGGTGATGTCAGTAGCACGCACGGATGTGAGCCTTTGAAACACCACCGAGGTGGGGTGGTACTTTAGGTGCTACAGAGGGTGTGTAGGTAGTTAACGCCCTCTCAAGGACATTAATTTTAATAATTTCTTTAGCGTCTGTATCAGTCAGGTCTAGCCCCAAAACAACATAAAAGTGAAGATGGGCACAACTTACCAGAGTATGTTGTCTGCATCCGACACCAATGGTTCAGGGTTGAGTCGTAACAAATATAGAGGTTATTACCACGGTAATAGTTATTGTGTCCCCCGTAATTAATCCCACTGCACAGGTCAAAAAATAAGTCTTGCTATCCCCTTTGACCCAGTCTATTTAAAGTCCGTTGTATGTTCTTAGACACTTGTCAGTCATAAGTCCGTTGTATGTTCTTAGACACTTGTCAGTCACTGTTGTCAGGAAGGATGAACTGAGACACAAAGACAGTAGAACACGCCCAAGCACCAGTCCGTCAGGGAACACTAGTCGGGTGTAACATCCTGCCTTTCGTCTATCAATATCAGAGTAATTTAGGTAACAAAACGGGGATAAACATCAAACTTTTCACTTAATGTAACGACACAGATAGTTATGCTGCAAACAAGCAAGAAAAACTAAGAAACATTTAGCATACTGGATTGGTCTCACACAAGGATATACAATATAGAAGTTGAAAAGAGTAATGTAGGTAGAAAATCTCTCTCGTCTCCTGGGCTGAGGGGCAGAAGTTGTGGCGATGTCAGCAATGACATCCCCTGGTGATCTGTCAGGTTCTTCAGCTGTAGTGCAGAGGGAGAGGTGGTACCAGGTGTCCCCTCCACCAGCCAGTCGAAGGGCGTGGGACGTCCGTTCTACGACCTAGAAGGGACCAGTCCACCTGGGCTCCGTCCACTTGCGTTTGATGACCTTGATCTTGACCATCTCAGCGGGCGGAAGGGAATCTGTACAGAAGAACTGGCACACAAATTCTGCAATTTTTTGTGTAAAATACCATTTTGGTTTTACGCTGAGTCCTCCTTCCATGGGGGGCTGCTGGTCCTGTGAATGGCTGACCTGTATGCAGCTCATAGGGTGAAAAACTCAAAGGGCGGTAAAACAGTTTTATTCACGGACCTTCGAATGATCATTAACACTAATTGCAACATGTCAATTCAATTAAATTTGGTCTGTGCACAGATTTTCGCCAATTAGTTTTTGATGTTCTGGTCCATCCTTTCAACCTTACCTTGGGACTCAGGATGGTACCCCAAACCTGTGTTCTAGTCCGAAAGCCTTTTCGACCAAGGCTAAGTGAGTTTTTTTTTTTTTTAATGGTTGCCGTTGTCTGACCTAATCTTTTTGGGGAAACCATGTCGGGGTACTAGGTCATTCACAAGTCATTTAATTACTGATATTGCATCCTCTTTTGAGGTTGTTGTTGCTTCCGGCCAACCACTGTGATTGTCAACACAAGTCAGTACGTACCTTTTCCCTTGTACCGTATTGATCATATCAGTGAAATCAAAGACTATACATGGTTCACCCTCACCTCCTCCATTTTCTAAATTTGATCTATTAACCTACTATCGATGTGTAAAATCGTTATTTTCAAATTAAAATTAGTTATAACTTCTTACCCACGGTAAAAACATTAAAACTATGGAATGTGTCAGAGTCGGATGATTGTCGATTTTGTTCCAAGGAGTCTGTATCCACCCTCACCCTTACTTTCTGAAAAAAGGACTGTTAGTCATACTATCACTTTCAGAAACATCTAAGAAAAAGGTCAGCTAATAGTCAAGTAGCGGAGGACAGGTCATGTTTGAGGTCAATGATTGTCTCTTTAGCCTCTATGGTCCACTGGGGGGTGTTGTTAGGGTAGGGGACCCCTTAGCAATATCACAATTAACTCAAACTCAACTAAACCCTAGCTTTTATGTAACTTATTCAATATGGTGAAAGTAACAAATAGGCTTATATTTATATTGTCACCAATACTAGAAAAATACTACCCTTGTGGCGAATGCTTTAGCAATAGTATTTTGAAATTTTACCACACCTGGTGGCCCCAATAATTCATTAAGTCAAGCTCATGTTGTAGAAAGTTGAATGATGCAGACACGTTTTTTACTGAATACTTTCTATCAGACTTCTGTCTTGACGACTATGTGTATGTAATGAGCAACTATAATTATTTGATATGCTTAAATGTGTAATGTGTCGTTTTAGCTCAGCTGTTGTGTAGCTGCTAGCTCCTCGTAGCCTACAGGTGTCTAAAGTGCAGCCCATAGTTATGTGTTTAACATAACCATGGGCTAAACCTAAACAATTGAAAATGTGGTATTTGGGTGTCGGTGTAATGTTTGGCAGCTACGCCGTGTCTTATCATTGGACCTAAGTTCTTTGGTTTTGTAGGCGAGACAGAGAGCAAGGGAACAATGTGGGACACTATTGTGTCCATCTTATACCATGCTAGCTGTTGCAAAGATAGGTCAACATGAGCAGCCACACCTTGAGTTCCAACATATATAAATAATCATAACATATGGCGAGTCGGGTGGCAGAACACACAGAAGCATCTCAGTCAGTCAGGGTTTTCACCGTTAGAGCAGTTGGATGTCCGCCATTCCTGTTGTTTCAGGCTGTGGTATGAGCTCATGGAGTAGTCTTGGTAGTGGTGTCGCAGCTGGTTGGTTCAGCCGTCAGGTAACACCAGGAATGTTCCTTCTTTGCGATTTGAATGTCAGGGTACAGTCTGTAAAGGAGGTCCAGCAATCTGAACCGGAAGTGGTTTGGTGACAGGTAACCTTCTTGTGACCCCAGCGAAGCCTTCGACCTTTAAAGAGGAAGCACACAGTTTTTTTGGTACCTCTGCATGCAGAACCGAATGGGTGGCTGATAAAATTGTCCGTTGACACTCATGTCCAGCGGGGGTCCTGTCGGTACTTCCTGCTGCGGCTCCTGATGTGGGCGTCCTCTTACACGCCTTCGTGTTCGTTTGTTGGCACGACGGAACCTTTCCTGTTCGGAAATGTTCGGACAGTCACGACTCCAGTGACCAGGCTGGTCACAGCCGAAACTGTGGTAATCTGTAAATGTCCTTGCCTATTTCTGTTGTCTGCACTCCATGTTCACTCTCTCTCTTGTTCACAGTATGGAGTGCAGCTGACGCAAGGCAGCAGCACACACCTGACTGTAATTAAAAACAGCCTATTTAACCAGGCTGCTGACAACCGGTGAGCGCCGGAACTTTGCCATTGCTTCCAAACGTTTGATCGTGCCAGGAGAACTCACTAGTTCGTGTACCTTTCATCTCAGGTTGGCCCGTATTATTCCTAGCCCTGTCTAGCGTTTTATTTTTGTACCTAGTCTAATTACTTCTTTCATGAAGTATATTTTTCCTAGCCTTGTCTAGCGCTTTTAGTTTTGTGTGTTTGTTTTCTCTTAGTAGTTTTTTACATGGTGTGTTTTGTGTTTTCCACCATCGCCTTTGTTTTGCTACCTTGTGCTTCCGCCCAATAAAAGGAAGAACAATTGTAAACACAAATTCGTCTCTGCATCCTTGGGATCCACCTCACCGTTTCCTAACAGAAAGTTCCGGCCAAACTATGGAACCCGCAGAGACAGACCCCTGGAAAAGAGCATTGCAAGGCCAGGCTCAAAGGATCAACCAGCAGGGGGACCAGCTTGACCACCTGAGCCGAGGTCTACAGGGGATGTCGGAGCGTCAAGACGCCATGTTGGAGCGAATCAACATGCTGTTAGCCACCGTCGTACCCACCTCGACCACTGTGCCTGACCAGGCATCCACCCAGCCTACACAACCCGCTAGTACTAGCAACATACGGCTTTCCCGACCCGGACGTTTTTCCGGGGAAAAGGAAGACGTAAGACAATTCCTGACGCAGTGTGAACTTCATTTTGAGCTAAACGCTTCCGCTTTCACCTCTGAGCGGGCTAAGGTAGCGTTTGTGATCTCTCACCTGTCTGGCCGTGCTGGCACCTGGGCGACTGCAGAATGGAACCGTCAGACCACCTCCAGCTCCACATACGCGAACTTTTCCAAATCCTTGAAGCAAATCTTCCAACGACGACTCCCAGGTAGAGAGGCAGCGAGATCCCTTTTCCGGCTGCAACAGGGTTCACGACGGGTCGCGGATTACGCGATCGAGTTCCGCACCATGGCGGCCGATTGTGACTGGGGTCCCTCAGCACTATTGGACGCTTTCTTCCTGGGTCTCGCGGACGAGATTCGTCACATGATGATCCCGCTGTCACTCCCGACGAATCTGGATGATCTCATCGAGCTGGCGGTGCAAATCGACTTCCGCCTATTGGAGGAGAGGAGGGATCGACTAGGAAGACAAGCCCCACCTTGCAGCCAATCAGCGCCTGCTAGACCTGCCATCTGCAAGACGGAGCAACTCGAAGACAACCCCCCTTCATGGCAGATAGATGAGCCGATGCAACTGGGAGGCCGCCGACTCACCGCCGCCGAGAGGGAACGTCGCGTTCACCTCCAACTCTGCCTATACTGTGGGGCCGCTGATCATCTCATCTCCCGCTGCAAAGAACTGCCGCGCCCCGCCGCACGGCCACGAGTGCGCCCTCACTCGCCAGAGGACACGTCCACCAGAGGTCGTCGTTCTCCTTCGTTGGCCGCAGGCAGAATGCAGCTAAAAGGTACTCTTTCTTGGTCTAACCAACAAATAGACATTTGCGCTCTCATTGACTCAGGAGCAGATGATAACTTTTTGGATTTTGAATTCATGAGACTCCATAAGATTCCTGTTGTCAAACTATTTGTGACCAAGAGGGTGTATTCTCTTGATGGGCGCCTATTAGCCAGCATAACCCACCAGACACTCCCACTCAACCTGCGCTTGTCTGGAAATCATTGTGAGAAAATAATTTTTCTTGTTGTGCCATCACGGTCCGCGCCCGTCATTCTAGGGTTAACCTGGTTACATAAGCATAACCCGCACATAGACTGGCCTCGTTCGGCCATTATTAATTGGAGTGTAACCTGCCACACACATTGTCTTCGTTCCGCAGCAGGATCTCGTACACCGCCACCTACCGCTGTTATAGAGAACATAGACTTGACAAACGTGCCCAAGCACTACCATGACTTAAGGGCGGTGTTTAGCAAGGATAGAGCACTCTCACTTCCCCCCCACCGACCCTACGATTGTGGCATTGATTTGCTAGCCGGGGCGGCGTTACCATCGACCCGTATGTACAAGGTGTCTAACACCGAACTCAAAGCACTAGAAGAATACATAAACACATCTATAGCTGCCGGCCTCATTCGCCCTTCGACCGCACCTGTAGCCGCTGGATTTTTTTTTGTCGAAAAGAAGGACAAGTCCCTACGGCCTTGTATAGACTACCGCACTCTTAATCAGATTACTATCAAGAATAAGTATCCTCTACCACTCCTTGATTCAGCTTTTACTCCATTACAATCAGCGAGGTTTTTTACTAAACTCGATCTACGTAACGCTTACCATCTTGTTCGCATCCGAGAGGGGGATGAATGGAAGACCGCATTCAACACTCCTCTCGGACATTTTGAGTATCTTGTCATGCCTTTTGGACTTACTAATGCACCTGGCGTTTTTCAGGGTTTCATTAATGACATTTTTCGGGACATGACAGGTCGTTTTCTCTTTGTTTACTTGGACGATATATTAATTTATTCATCTACATTTGACGAACATGTGCAGCAGGTTCGGTTAGTCCTTCAACGATTGCTCGAGAACAAACTGTTCGTCAAGGCGGAAAAATGCGAGTTTCACTCATCCTCCATTCCATTCTTAGGTTTTATCATTGAGGAGGGTAGACTCAGACCGGATCCCGCTAAGGTAAAAGCAGTAGTAGATTGGCCCACTCCGGTTTCCAAGAAGCACCTCCAGAGATTCTTGGGCTTCTCTAATTTTTATAGGCGATTTATTCGTAATTTTAGTCGCGTCGCTGAGCCACTTACGAGGCTAACCTCTACTAAGGTTCCGTTTGAATGGGGACCCGAAGCCAATTCCGCGTTCTTGAGGCTGAAAAGGTTGTTTACTTCTGCCCCTGTTCTGTGTTACCCTGACCGTTCTCTCCAATTTTTTGTTGAGGTGGACGCTTCTGATTCAGGTGTAGGGGCCGTACTCTCCCAGAAATCTACCACCGACCAGAAGTTGCACCCCTGTGCTTTCTTCTCTCGTCGCCTATCCCCTGCTGAGAGAAATTATGACATTGGCAACAGGGAGCTTCTGGCGGTCATTTTGGCCCTTCAGGAGTGGAGACATTGGCTGGAAGGGGCGGAGCAACCATTCATCATCTACACAGACCACAAGAACCTGTCCTACTTAAGGACCGCACAGAGACTGAACCCCCGCCAGGCCAGGTGGCAACTATTTCTGACCCGTTTTAACTTTAACATCACTTTCCGACCTGGTTCTCAGAATGGGAAGCCCGATGCCCTGTCCCGTGTCTACTCTTCATCCTTTGAGAATTCTTCACATGAACCAATTGTTCCCCATACCCACGTCATTGGGGGACTCCAGTGGGACATCGAGCGGCAAGTCTTGGAGGCCCTGAAGTCGGACACATCTCCTCGGGGCTGCCCACCAGGCCGGTTGTTTGTGGTTCCTCGGCTCCGCTCCAGCGTTCTGGATTGGGCACATGGGTCGAAGATCGCTTGCCATCCAGGTATTCGTCGCACCAGTTTTGTCCTCTCCCAGCGTTTTTGGTGGCCATCCATTCTGGCAGATACGAAGGCGTTTGTGGCAGCATGTCGGATCTGCGCCCGGAACAAGGCATCCCACCAGGCTCCAGCAGGACTGTTACACCCATTACCCATCCCCTCCCGCCCGTGGTCACACATAGCTGTGGACTTTGTCACAGGACTACCCCCCTCCGAGGGTAATGACACTGTCTTGACCATTGTGGACCGGTTCTCGAAGATGGCCCACTTCGTGGCCCTCCCCAAGCTGCCGTCAGCTCTTGAAACTGCCCAATTATTAGTGCTCCACGTTTTCCGGCTGCACGGCATCGCCACTGATGTGGTATCCGACAGAGGACCACAGTTTTCCTCGGCCGTCTGGAGGGCATTCTGCAAATCTCTGGGGGCCTCCCCTAGCCTGTCCTCCGGCTACCACCCTCAGAGCAATGGACAGACCGAGCGGACCAACCAAGACCTGGAGGCAGCCATCCGGTGCACTTGTCATCAGCAACCTTCGACCTGGTCTGAGAATCTCCCATGGATCGAATACGCTCACAATTCCCTCATTAGCTCCGCCACCGGCCTGTCTCCATTTCACGTCGCCTATGGGTTCCAACCACCAGTTTTTCCTTCTACCCAACCCAGTGCCGACGTCCCATCTGTTACTGCACACCTACATCGGGCTCACCAGGCTTGGCGCAACACCAGGGCGGCGTTAAGAAGAACATCGGCCAGGAATCAACTCTTAGCCAACCGCCATCGCACACCAGCCCCACACTACCTGTTGGGACAGAAGGTCTGGTTATCGTCTCGGGACCTACCATTGGCCACCGAATCTAGGAAACTGGCTCCCAGGTTCATTGGACCATTCCCCATTGCCAAGATCATCAATCGTGTTGCAGTCAAGCTCCATCTCCCTAGATCTCTCAAGTGCCATCCTGTTTTTCACGTGTCCCGCATCAAGCCTGTCTCATCCAGCCCGCTCAGTCCTCCGGAGGTACCGCCTCCTCCACCCAGGCTGGTTGATGGTCACCCAGCATTTACTGTAAACACCATCTTGGATGTGAGAAGAAGGGGAAGGGGTTTCCAATACCTGGTGGACTGGGAGGGGTACGGCCCAGAGGAACGGTCATGGATTTCTAGATCGCTTATAATTGACAAGGACTTGATCAAGGACTTTTACGTTCGATTCCCAGACAAGCCAGGTAGGTCGCCAGGAGGCGTCCGTTGAGGGGGGGGTACTGTGGTAATCTGTAAATGTCCTTGCCTATTTCTGTTGTCTGCACTCCATGTTCACTCTCTCTCTCGTTCACAGTATGGAGTGCAGCTGACGCAAGGCAGCAGCACACACCTGACTGTAATTAAAAACAGCCTATTTAACCAGGCTGCTGACAACCGGTGAGCGCCGGAACTTTGCCATTGCTTCCAAACGTTTGATCGTGCCAGGAGAACTCACTAGTTCGTGTACCTTTCATCTCAGGTTGGCCCGTATTATTCCTAGCCCTGTCTAGCGTTTTATTTTTGTACCTAGTCTAATTACTTCTTTCATGAAGTATATTTTTCCTAGCCTTGTCTAGCGCTTTTAGTTTTGTGTGTTTGTTTTCTCTTAGTAGTTTTTTACATGGTGTGTTTTGTGTTTTCCACCATCGCCTTTGTTTTGCTACCTTGTGCTTCCGCCCAATAAAAGGAAGAACAATTGTAAACACAAATTCGTCTCTGCATCCTTGGGATCCACCTCACCGTTTCCTAACAGAAACAGTGTCTACCCCAGACCGGCTTTGAAGCATCGTGTTGTCCACCACCCGAGTCCAACCGCACGTCTGTTGAGGATTCTTTCCTCCACCTGTTGGAACTCAAAAGCAAGGTCACCCACTGCTGAATATACCCTAGCTGATCTTTGACCTTTTGGTTCTTTTAACCTTTTATCTTCAGCGATCTGTAATTTAAGTAGTCGTTTCCTTGTTGCTCTGTCATTAGCCCTATTTTGCATGGGATAAATAAAATGTCCTGCCATATATTGTTTTTGGCACCTTGTATATCAGGGTTAACTTTGTCCAAAGTGTTTGGCCAAAGGTTCCCTCCTGGAGGTACAGGTGGGAAAGCAAGGTCAACAATGGCTTGCATGTATGCATCGGCAAGAAACTTATATTGTAGTATGTCCAAAGTGTTAATGTCATGTGTCAAAAATGTCTGCCGGAGAAAATGGTCAGACGTGTACAAGGGGTTAATTTTCGGAGGCAGGATTAATCTTAGAGGGGGCGTGTTAATACCTCCTTCTCTTGTCACTGGAGTAGGGGGCGGTGACTTAGTCAAAGTCTGGGCGGGTCGTTTGAATTGTCTTGCGCATGCGCGGCAGACAAAAAACCAATCAGTTCATTCTGTCATTAATCATCGTTTCTTTTGCTGCATTTCGTTTTTCCACGTAATCCCCGTTTACTTTTATCATACGCCAAACTCTTAAATTCTCTCCCTGAGTGTTCCATTTTCACCAGCGCACACACACACACACACACACACACACACACACACACACACACACTCAGCAGCACACACACACACACGAGCACGCGTAAGTACTCCCGCACACACACACACACACACACGAGCACGCGTAAGCACTCACGCACACACACACTCACACTCAGCAGCACACACACACACGAGCACGCGTAAGCACTCCCCCTCACACACACTCACACTCAGCAGCACACACACACACGAGCACGCGTAAGCACTCCCACTCACACACACTCACACTCAGGAGCACACTCTCTGCGTTTCACTTTACCATAAAACTTCCAGTTACTTTTTTTTATTTATTTTTTATTTTATTTTACCAGACGTTTGAGTTCACGACTTTTCGAGTATTGTAAACTCCCTCTTAACCCTTTCAAGGAACGTTCTCCTTTTTTTTCTCTTTTTTTTTTTTTCTCTACCTGCTAGTTCCATTGTCGACAACCGTCCATTCAATTGATCATTGAACGGCAGCCAATCATCACATTTTGCCCCGCCGCCATCACATTTCTGTTTGTCACACTCCAAGGCCATTGTGTCTATTTCTTTACGTTTTAGTGTCTTATCACACTGGGATCTTTCAACCCGTTTCCTTACGTTTCAGTGTCTTATCTCACTGGGATCTATCAACCCGCTTCCTTACGTTTCAGTGTCTTATCTCACTGGGATCTATCAACCCGCTTCCTTACGTTTCAGTGTCTTATCTCACTGGGATCTATCAACCCGTTGCTCTTTTAGGTGGCGACCAACTACCCAGGGTGAGCCACACCCAACTATTAGTTCACTCGTCAATGAAACTGCCCGTCACGGTAATCGAGACACAATGCCGTGAGTTGACCACTTATTTACAATTTTAATGCAATGGCAGGCTCGGCAAAAATGCAATCAATCTATCGAAATCACAACTCTGCGTCTGGGGTACAATATAGTGTTTGACTTACAGACTTCAGGACAGACTCCTAACGCAGATTGTATCTAAAAAGAAAGGTTCTGCTCACCTTGAATTGGCCAATTGAGTCTGCCCAGAAGATTGCAAGAAGTCATCGATCAACAGCGTGCCATCTCGGACGAAGCCCCCAAATTGTTGCGTCGACAGCTCTTCCTCCCAAGGAAGTCAAAGTCTGCTGTCCACTCCCAAGTTCTTTTAATGGCAAATAAGCTGATGTTAAATTGACCACCAAAAGCAGTAGTTGGTATTTCGTTGTTTATTGTCAAAGCTTTGGCAATAATGAGACCAGCCTTGCACAAACTATCTCGATGCGTGGCTCTATCCTGTCTGCCTTCTTCTCCCTCTTCCTGTACTCTTCTCCCATTTTGTTTTGTCTACCGCTTGCATTCCAGACGCTCCAAGGCCTCAAACACACAGTCAACCTTTTACTAAGCAGACAATTTGGAAAAGCACTAGCTGTTTTGTAATATGACTACGGAAGTAAAAAGTAACACAAAATATGGATATATGGAAAATATCTCGTTCCATCAGAGGTCATACAGGTATGGCGGGGCGAATTTATGCATAGCTTTGAATGTATAGAGGAGGATCTTGTAGTTGATGCAGTGTATGATGGGAAGTCAGTGGAGTTGGTGAAGAACGGGGGTGATGTGCCTGATGAGTTCTGGTGATTATATAGGCAGCATGATTCTGGACTAGTTGGAGTTTATGGAGAAGTTTGTTGGGGCGAGCAAAGAGTAGGGAGTTGCAATAATCCAGATGGTAAGTGACAGGAGCGTGAACCAGGATTGCAGAACTATTAGAATAATATATATATATATATATATATATATATATATATATATATATATATATATATATATATATATATATATATATATATATATATATATATATATATATATATATATATATATATATATATATATAAAACTTTATAATATACAGTACAGGCCAAACGTTTGGACACACCTTCTCATTCAATGAGTTTTCTTTATTTTCATGACTATGTCATTGTCACTGAAGGCATCAAAACTATGAATGAACACATGTGAAGTTATGGACTTAACAAAAAAAGGTGAAATAACTGAAAACATGTTTTATATTCTAGTTTCTTCAAAATAGCCACCCTTTGCTCTGATTACTGTTTTGCACACTCTTGGCATTCTCTCGATGAGCTAAGAGGTAGTCACCTGAAAGGGTTTTCACTTCACAGGCGTCATAGTTTTGATGCCTTCAGTGACAATCTACAATGTAAATAGTCATATAAATAAAACACATTGAAATTAGAAGGTGTGTCCAAACTTTTGGCCTGTACTATATATATATATATATATATATATATATATATATATATATATATATATATATATATATATATATATATATATATATATATATATATATGTATATCCATCAATCCATTTTCTACCGCTTGTCCCTTTTGGGGTCGCGGGGGGTGCTGTAGTCTATCTCAGCTGCATTCGGGCGGAAGGCGGTGTACACCCTGGACAAGTCGCCACCTCATCACAGGGCCAACACAGATAGACAGACAACATTCACACTCACATTCACACACTAGGGCCAATTTAGTGTTGCCAATCAACCTATCCCCAGGTGCATGTTTTTGGCGGTGGGATGAAGCCGGAGTACCCGGAGGGAACCCACGCAGTCACGTGGAGAACATGCAAACTCCACACAGAAAGATCCCGAGCCCGGGATTAAACCCAGGACTACTCAGGACCTTCGTATTGTGAGGCACATGTACTAACCCCTGTGCCAGCGGGCTGCCTATCTATATATATATATATATATATATATATATATATATACAGTATATATATATATATATATATATATATATATATATATATATATATATATATATATATATATATATCATACTTGCCAACCCTCTCGGATTTTCCGGGAGACTCCCGGAATTCAGCGCCTCTCCCGAAAACCTCCCGGAAGATATTTTCTCCCGAAAATCTCCCGGATTTCAGCCGGAGCTGGAGGCGACGTCCCCTCCAGCTCCATGCGGACCTGAGTGGGGACAGCGGCGACAGTCTGTTTTCACGTCCACTTTCCCACGATATAAACAGCGTGCCTGCCCAATCACGTTATAACTGTAGAATGATCGAGGGCGAGTTCTTGGTTTCTTATGTGGGTTTATTGTTAGGCAGTTTCATTAACGTCCTCCCAGCGCGGTAACAACACACAACGACAGCAGTCACGTTTTCGTCTACCGTAAAGCAGTTCGTCTACCGTAAACAGCAATGTTGTGACACTCTTAAACAGGACAGACTGCCATCTACTGGATAGCCTCCGGGACACTGAAATTCAAGTATTTATTTTATTTATTTGTATAATAAAATATATATATATATATATATATATATATATATATATATATATATATATATATATATATATATATATATATATATATATATATATATATATATATATATATATATATATAGCTAGAATTCACTGGAATTCAAGTATTTATTTTATTTATTTGTATAATAAAATAAATATATATATATATATATATATATATATATAGCTATAATTCACTGAAAGTCAAGTATTTCATATATATATATATGAAATATATATGAAATACTTGGTGAATTCTAGCTGTAAATATACTCCTCCCCTCTTAACCACGCCCCCAACCACGCCCCCGCCCCCAACCACAACCCCCGCCGCCCCCACCCCACCCCCCACCTCCCGGAATCGGAGGTCTCAAGGTTGGCAAGTATGATATATATATATATATATATATATATATATATATATATATATATATATATATATATATATATATATATATATATATATAAATAAAAATATATACTGTAAACAACAGTCAAACATGACCAGACTATCGTCTGAAAATACTGCATGACCCACAAATACATCATTACCAGTAAAACCATAAATTAACACCATGTCTAAAGTGTGTCTGTGCATTTCTGTACGTCCAGTAACATTTTGTATCAAATTAAAAGCAGCAACCAATTCTAAAAAGTATTTTGCCATGGGCTTGAAGGGACAGCATGTTTTCACATCCATCCATACATTTTCTACCGCTTGTCCCTTTCTGGGTCACGGGGATGCTGGAGCCTATCCCAGCTGCGTTTGGGCGGAAGGCGGGGTACACCCTGGACAAATCGCCACCACATCGCAGGGCAAACATGAATATTAGAATCACCAGGTATTAAAATGATCTCGTATTTGATGAGCGGAGCAGCAATAAAAATGGAAAAGTCCTTGATAAATATTTTTGTTGTGCAAAGGAGGGCGATAAATACAAAACACCAGCTTGGTCTGTCACTGTTCCAAACAGCTCATTTGAAAGAAGGACAAAGACATCATCATCAGAGCTTTATGGTAAAAAGACGCTTTCGTGATGGTCGCTATACCTCCCCCACGACCGTGGTTCTTGGCGTGTTGATGAAAGTACGGCCTGGAGGAAACACTTCCGAGAAAGCAGCGGACTCACTTGGCTTTCATCCAGGTTTCAGTGAGTGAATAATATATCCAATGAATGCGATTTGAAGAAATCTTAAAAGATGCAAGTCTTACTCGTGACTGGCCTCGCATTTACAAGTGTGTACTTTGTTACTGGCGTGTTCCCAAGATTCAGAAGACCGAGGAGGTAACGTTCAGGTAAATAACTATTTCATGTAATGATAAAGACAAACAAAAGACGAGTATCGTTTAGAAGGGCACTGAAGCATAGGGAAGGCTGTGCCAAAAACTAACTAAAACTGACAGGTTGCAAAACAATAAAACAGAATGCTGGAACACAGCAAAACTCACGACAGGAGGAAAGAGCGTCCACATGATTGACTATACATCCTAAACAAACTCACACTCAACTTAAAAAGACATGATTGCTAACAGAAAGCAGGTGCGTGGATCAGTGCTCAGAGAAAGATGTGTGAAGCGGTCACGAAAAAACACCAACACAACAGGAAGTGCCACCAAAAGAAGAGCGCAAGACAGGAACCAACACCAAACACAGGAGAACACCAACAAAAAAGCACGGCCTGGTGTAACCAGCCATGACGTGCACTTTGTTACGATCTCTGTAACAGACGGCGGAACGGCCGGGCTCGGCGGCTGAGGGTTGCAGCAATTCACGCCGCATGGACAACTGGAAGAAGCGCCGCAGTGTAAACATGGTAAATAGAATATACTTGCGTAGCGCTTGTCTACCTTCAAGGTCCTCAAAGTGCTTTGACACTATTTCCACATTCACCTGCTGAGGATTCAGCATCAGCTCAGCAGTATCTTGCTCAAGGATACTTCGACATGGTCATAGGGGGACTGAGGATCGCACCCGCTAACATCGGGTTGGGGGCCAAACACTCTACCACCTGTGCCATTTATTTATGCGTGTGCGTGCATATGTATGCATGTGTGTACACACAAATAAATAGCATGGATCCCGGCCGATTTCTTTCAGTGGTGTGCCGTCAGGGCCAGCAAGGCCTTCTCTGCTGGCCTAACTTAACCAGAAATGATAACAAGATAAAATTAATTAAGTAAATTAATTAATTTACTTTCCCTAAATATCTAAAAATATTCCTATTCTCTTCATATCTTCAAGCAGAATCCAGCTAGCTTATGTTGCCATGCTGTACGAAATCTGCCCAGGGCCTTCAGAATCAACAATGCAGGCGTCTATGCACTGTAAGTGAAGGGGCACATACAGTTGATAGATAATTGCGATAGCCAATAAGATCACAAGTTTTTGTCAGTAAGGTTTTCTAGCTGGCCTCATGTTGAATGTGACATTTACGCGTCCTGTGATTGGATACTCACTGGTTTGAGCCGCGACGGTGCTATGCAGATCAGCAGAGTCACACCTGGGTCCGTTAGCGGACGAATTTGAGAACACATACAGTTGATAGACGGTTGTGATAGCCAATCAGATCACAGGTTGTTGACATTAGCCTATCTAAGTAGATGGGGAAATGTCCGGCATTTCCACTCGAATCATCCAACTACGAGCGGTACCACTGGCTTATACGGCGTATTCATACACTTGGGTAAAACGGAATCCATCCTGTTTGGGTCCCACATCAACCTTAAGAAAGTCAATGACTTCACTATAAAAGTGGGTGACATTGTTATCACCAGGAAAGATGAGGTCACCTACCTAGGTTCCATTCTAGAGGCTAATCTTTCCTGTGATAAAATGGCAACCAAGGTCTGTTGTGTAGGACTAGATGTTACAATCCCCTAATGCATACTTGAGACACCTATGCGACTTTGTGGGATGGTCAAGTGAGTGAAGGCATCCTCTGGGTTATCAAGTGGGCGCCCCCCTTCCTCAGTGTTTCGCTGATAGGCCCACGACACCTCCAGAGGGTTCAGCAGTGAGTCCCAGCGTCCCAGAATCACTCCCTAGATGCCATCACTCACTTGAAAGCCCAGGTGGAGTCCCTTCGCTTGACCCACAGCCACTGACTTCCCTTTTCAGCGGCTTTTGAGAGGTCCTTCACTGCCTGCCGGTGGGCCTTCCCTCGCACTCCTATTTCCCTGAGGAGCCTGGATGTTGAGGTGGCCACGAATCCTCTGCAGCCTACTTCCACTGGGCGTACCCTCGCTTTCCAGCCTTGTTGTTGCGCATCGACTGCAAGCTCAGTGTACCTCAACTTCTTGCGCTCGTAGGCCTCCTCCATTGCACTCTCCCAGGGCACCGTGAGCTCTATGATGTACACGAACCTGAGCGAAGCTGACCACAGAACAAGATCTGGCCGCAGGTTGGTGGACGCAATCTCAACTGGGAAGCAGAGTCTCTGGCCCAGGTCTGCCAGCAGTTTCCAGTCCCGTGCCCCGCCTAGCTGTCCAGTGTCTGGTCTTGTGGGGGTGAGGTTGGCTTGACCCTCGCCCTCCCGGACTAATGTTGTTGCTTGCCAACGGGATGACGAAGGAGGAAGGGCATTGACACTTGTCCGTCAACTTTCCAGCACTGCTGCAAGACACTTTAGCACCTGGTTGTGCCGCCAGGTGTAACGGCCTTGGGTGAGGCTGGTCTTGCAGCCCACCAGGGTGTGCTTCAGTGTTGCTGGACTCGGACACAGAGGGCATGTGGGGTCTTCACCATACCACTGGCTGAGGTTTTTTGGAGAAGGCAGGACATCGTAGGCAGCCCTGATGGTAAAGCTCGCCCTGAATGCCTCCATCTCCCACAGCTCTTTCCAGGAGATCTTCCTCTTCTCTACTCCTTCCCATGTCATCCACTGCCCTTGTTTTGCCTGCGCCACAGCTTGTGCGCACCTTCTTGCTTCCTCTTCCCGACGTATCTCCTGGACCACCAGCTTGCGTCTCTGAGATGGAGTGGCTTTGCTCCAGGCTGGTGTACTGGCCCCAAGGCCAAGACCACTCCTCCCCTGCTGTACTCGGCCCACAATGTCTCTGTGCCTGAGTGCTGCTTTAGCCTGCTCAGTTGCAGCCAGTGGGGTCCACTTCCTCCCAGTAGCCAGGATGGGGGCAGCTTGGGCTACAAATGGATCACTCGAATCCAGTAGCATCATCTCCAATCTGACTTTGGCGCACTTGAACTCCTCTGAGAGACTGGAAATGGGCAGTTCTAACATTCCTTTGCCGTAGAGTCCAATACTGCTGAGGCACCTGGGAAGGCCAAGCCACTTCCTTGCATATGAGCTAACCAGTCTCTCCAGCTTTTCCACCTTAGAGAGCGGGACTTCATAGAGGGTTAGTGGCCACAATAGGCGTGGAAGTAGTCCACACTGCATGCACCAGAGCTTCAGCTTGCCAGGAAGCAGGGTTCTGTCGATGTTCTCCAGGCCGCTGGCTACCTCCTTCCTGAGCTGATCTACCTGCTCTTTGTCTTTGAGGGAGGCATCATACCAACGACCTAGGGACTTCACAGGTTTCTCGGAGACTGTTGGAATAGGTTCCTCACCAATGTGAAAGCGGTGGTGTGACAGTTTCCCCTTGTCAATAGAGATGCTTCTGGACTTGCTTGGCTTGATCTTCATGCGAGCCAGCTCAATGTTTTCTTGGAGCTTTCTCAGAAGCCGTACAGTGCAAGCCTTGGTTGTGGTGAGTGTTGTGAGGTCATCCATGTAGGCTCTGACAGGCGGCAGCCTCAGGCCAGGTCTTATTAGCTGTCCCCCAACCACCCATCGCGATGCCCGGATGATCACCTCCATGGCCATGGTGAAGGCCAGCGGAGAGATGGTGCAGCCGGCCATGATTCCCACCTCCAGGTGTTGCCATGCTGTGGTGTACTCGACAGTTGTCACGCATAGCTGGACGTCCTGGAAGTAGGCCTTGACAAGGGTTGTGAGAGCTGCTGGGACCCTGAAGTAGTCGAAAGCTGTCCACAGGAGGTTGTGAGGGACTGAGCCAAAGGCATTGGCGAGATCCAGGAAAACCACATAAAGGTCTGTTCTCTCCTTCTTGGCAACCTGGATCTGATGCCAGATGACACTAGTATGTTCCATGCAACCGGGGAAGCCTGAGATGCCTGCTTTCTGGATTGATGTGTCAATCAGGTTGTTTCTTTGCAGGTATCCTGCCAGCCTATGAGCAACCACGCTGAAGAATATTTTTCCCTCGACATTTAGAAGGCTGATCTGGCGGAATTGGCCGATTTCTGATGAGTCCTTTTCCTTGGGGATAAGGATTCCACCGGCTCTTCGCCAGGACGTTGGTATCTCCTTCTTTTGCCAAACGACTCTCATCAGCTTCCAGAGGAAGCGCAGGACATCTGGTGCGTTTTTGTAGAGCCTGTATGGAACTCCGTTGGGACCTGGAGCTGATGCTGCCCTTGCTCTACGCACGGTTTTGTCTACTTCACTCCATCTGGGTAGGCTGATGTCTAGATCGTGCTCTGGTGGATTGACTGGTGGCATGTCAGGTGGGAGTGTAACCTCTTCATGGTGTCGGTCGTCTGTGCTGGATTTTTGCAGATGTTCTTCCAGGTTGGCCTTTGACACTGAGAGACTTCCAGACTTCTCCTTTGTGAACAGACTCTTCACAAATTTGAAGGGGTCTTTGTAGAAGCGTGTTCTTGTTTGCTCCTTCCTTCTGCGCTTCCTCAGAAGGTTTTCCGCTCTCCTCAGTGTTGCAAGTCTACTCTGGATCTCTCCCTGCAGCAGGTTTATGCCCTCCTTCTCCTCCTCTGTGGCCTTCCTCCATTGCTTCTTCAGCTGTCTCCTCTCCTTGACTAGGCGGTCTATTTCTGTCTGTCTTCTGGACTTAGTGGGGATTGATGGAGCAGTTCGTTTTCCTTCGACCACTCCACTCCATAGGCATAGATTAGATCCCCCATTCTCTCCAACTTCTTCATGGCGGTGCCTCTGATCCCTTCTATGATGTTGCAGAGATCAGTGTTGACCTCCTTCCACAGTGTCCCGTCGCAGGATTTTGGCCACTTGACAAATGGCCTTCGCCCCCGGATCTTCTTTTCCGTTGCAGGTCGTAGTGGGTTGGGTTCAGGTTGTTCTCCCGTGCCTAGTTCTGCCTCCTCAGGGACAGGGGTGTTGATGTCCTGCAGACTGTGGGGTTTGTCCTGCTGCTGAACTTCAGTCGACTGACTCAACCTGCTTCTCAGAAAGTAGCTGTCGATGCGAGTTCCCTGTTGACCCTTCTTTAGGCACCCTTTCTTGCCTTGGTGTATTTTCAGGCCTTGGGTGGAAGTAACCTTTGTCCAACCACATACGCAGCTCTGAAGCTTGTGTCCTGCTGTGGCTGTTGGAGCCTCAGGTATGCTGATCATCAAACTCGTAGTCTGTTCCGTTCCTGTGTTCGTTACCGGGTGTTCTGCCGATGAGCCATCTTCCGCCCCCGCTCTCGCTGACTCAGGGGGTATTTTCTTCTTAGAACTTTCCGTAGCCATGTTTGGGTGGAACCCATACACCGTTTGTGCTGGATCCTGCCACCACGGGTAGCTAGCCCATGGCAGCCCCGTTGGGGTCTATTCCCTCCTGCCAGCTGTCTTTCCATGCCGTCGCAAGGTCTTTCCCTTGTTGTCAGCTGCCCTTTCACAGCAGTCACTGGTTCACCAGATGATCAGATCTGTTGTGTAGGACTAGATGTTACAATCCCCTAATGCATAATTGAGACACCTATGCGACTTTGTGGGATGGTCAAGTGAGTGAAGGCATCCTCTGGGTTATCAAGTGGGCGCCCCCCTTCCTCAGTGTTTCGCTGATAGGCCCGCGACACCTCCAGAGGGTTCAGCAGTGAGTCTCAGCGTCCCAGGATCACTCCCTAGATGCCATCACTCACTTGAAAGCCCAGGTGGAGTCCCTTCGCTTGACCCACAGCCACTGACCCCCCTTTTCAGCGGCTTTTGAGAGGTCTTTCACTGCCTGCCGGTGGGCCTTCCCTCGCACTCCCATTTCCCTGAGGAACCTGGATGTTGAGGTAATCAAAAAGGTCAACCAACGGACGAGATTTCTCTATAGAATCTCCTCTGTGGTCAACAAAAGCACCATGAAGATTCTGGCGGGAACTCTCGTTCAATACTTTTTCGATTACGCATGCACCTCTTGGTACCCTAGCACCTCCAAAACCCTCAAATCTAGACTCCAAACATCCCAGAACAAGCTAATCAGATTACTTCTAGACCTCCACCCCAGATCACACCTCACTCCTACCCACTTCTCCAAAGTGGGCTGGCTCAGGGTGGAGGACAGAGTAAAACAACTTGCACTGAGCCTAGTCTATAAAATCCGAAGTACATGTCAAACTACTTCCGTAACGTAAATGACCGCCATAACCACAACACCAGAGGGAGCTCCACTAACCACGTTAAACCCAGATTCCGATCTAACAAATGTCTTAACTCATTCTCTTTCTATGCCACATCAATGTGGAATGCGCTCCCAACAGGTGTAAAAGAAAGGGCATCTCTATCCTCCTTCAAAACCGCACTAAAACAACACTTCCAGGCAACTTCAACCCTAAACTAACTTTATCTGATGATGCAATTGTTGTTGATGACTGAAGTGTTGATACCAACCAATCCTAACCCCCCTCCTCCATATCCCACACCCCGGATTGAAAATAATGTAAATAATTCATTGTATTTACTCTGATGATTATCTTGTGTGATGACTGTTGAAAAACTTATTCGGGTGTTACCATTTAGTGGTCAATTGTACTTCGCTGTGCAATCTACTAATAAAAGTTTCAATCAATCAATCAATCAGTCGAATGGGTGCTACAAATTGTGAGTTCAAATATTTTATTTCTTAATTTTTTCACGTTTCATATGTTTTTTGCAATTTTAATTTTGACAGTCCCACATAAGATATGTTTTAAAGGCTGATGCGGGTTTATTCGCTTTTAAATGCGCCAGAAAACAACTTGTTTTGTACACTATTGATGTGTTCCTGTATAGTATTTCTCCAGCAAAGGTCATGTGGTGACATCAATTATGGTATTTTGAGAGGTAATCATTGAAGTCGGACATCACTGAAGGCCTAGGTGGGAAACGCCCGGCCCGCAACTGAATTATTTTGACCCAATGTGTGACCCCCGAGTCAAAGAGTTTGGGGACCCCTGGTCTAGATAGTACATACAAATAAAGTAAGAAATATGCAGCAGAGTAAATAAAGAATCCCAGCTAAGAACAAAAGTTGAAAATTAGCATTAGCTATAAACTCTCTGGACGGTACATTAGTTGCATTCATTGTTTTGGAACTATGTGAAACTGTATCGTCCATATTTAAATACAATTGTACTCAGTTCTATTCTAAAGTTTTTCTTTGCCTTCCAGTCTCCAACCAGGTCGAAGTTATTGTTGTTATTGTTTTCTTTGTTTGCTGTGTGACTGCTGGCTGCTTTGCCACAAAAACTTGATCTTCTGGTTGAGCGTGTGGGCGTGTGTGTGTACTTTGTCACATCCTGCTTCTGCCCAGCCCGAGGATGAGGACGCTGTGTCCGATAGAAGAAGACGAGCCGCTGAGGAAGAAAACTTGAACTCCTGAGCTGCCGTCATGAGGCACAAAGGTGAGCTTGTAGTGAATGGACACTCCAGGTCATCACTGACCTCTTCTTTCTCCCTCGTACGACAGCTGCTACCTACGCCGCTGCCCTCGTGGTCCTCGTGCTAACGTGGAACGTGTCCAAGAACGTCTGGCAAGGAGCGAGACAACTTCTGGGTGAGCACCTGTCTGGTTTGTCGACATCAAGCGTGGTCGTCACGCTTCATGTTCTCCTCCTTCCTTCTTGCAGGCGTGAGAAGTGTGGAGCAAACTAAAGTCAAAGTGCAACCAGGTGAGCAAAACTTGTTTCGTCTAATTTTGACGTCCATCACTTGGCTTTTGTTTCCTTCTTCCTGCAGAAACTTCTTCGCCAAAGTGCGGCCTGTCCAGATTGTGCCCTCCTCAGCACTTTGCCGTGCATGTGCGCAGCGGAGCCGCCGACGTGGTTGGCCCAAAGATCTGCTTTGATGGTCAGATGTAAGTAAACAAATGTTTGAATGTAACAAACAACATTTGAAAATGTACAAATAATAGTTTAAAGTCACGAAAAACATCTAATCTGCTTTCTAAAGATGATTTAATTTCTTTGACCCACTGAACCGCAGCACAAACTAACACTGACTTATACCAACTTATTGCCGTTACCGTGACGACCGAATTTTCCTCCTCGCTAGCCAGGGCGAAGGAGTCAACTCGCCCTGACAAACATGAACCAACCGACTTGTTTACATTATCACGTGCATCAATGAACGTTTTTGACTTGATGGATTATATTTTTAGTCTCAACCATTTGTAGGAAACTGTCTTTCCGGGACCTTCCATGAAGGGTATCAGAAAGCTCAACAAAAAAATGAAGACTCTAATAATAATAATAATTATTATTATTATAGGAGGACTGTCAAACAATTACATTTTTAATAAGATTATTTACGGTAAATTATGCATGTGCATATTTTGAATTAATTATAAAAAAAAGACCCCAATGTAATGACACAAATGCAGAATGTCATACAGGAACATTTTTAAATGTTTTACTTGAATTTAACAGTGTTATTTAATGTACAGTCTGGGTTTATTTTGAAGTAAAATTAATCAAGTACCTTAGTCAGAGTCTCCTCGTTCACTTTTGACTTTTTGTTACTTGACTTTTGACTTTATTTGGACAAACGACACAATTAAAACACAAGCAAGCACTTCATAGACCATCACAAATTAAATTGAGTCCGAACAGGAGTAGGAAGAAGCAGAAGCTATTCCAGTCCCACCCTCCCTTGCTCTCCTTTTACAATTACAATAAATACATCATTCATTCACCCATCCTATCATTCATTCTTTCTGCAATTTAAACAATATTGTCTTAATCTCTCAAACAGTTCCAAGATGAGAAAAAAAAAGAACATGATAAATGCAATAACACTAATGGCAGATAACACTTGGACAACACTTATCTTCGATGTACAAACCCCAAAACTAGTGATCTGGGCACGTTGTGTAAATGGTAAATAAAAACAGAATACAATGATCTGCAAATCCTTTTCAACCTATATTCAATTGAATACACTGCAAAGACAAGATATTTAATGTTCGAACTGGAAAACGTTGTTACGTTTTGCAAGTATTAGCTCATTTGGAATTGGATGCCTGCAACATGTTTCAAAAAAGCTGGCACAAGTGTCAAAAAAGACTGAGAAATTTGAGGAATGCTCATCAAACACTTATTTGGAACATCCCACATGTGAACAGGCTAATTGGGAAAAATGTGGGTGCCATGATTGGGTGTAAAAGAAGCTTCCACGAAATGCTCAGTCATTCACAAACAAGGATGGGGCGAGGGTCACCACTTTGTGAACAAATGCGTGAGCAAATTGTCGAACTATTTAAGAACAACATTTCTCAACGAGCTATTGCAAGGAATTTAGGGAATTCACCATCTAAGGTCTGTAATATCATCAAAAGGTTCAGAGAATCTGGAGAAATCACTGCACGTAACATTGAATGCTGTGACCTTGGGTCACATCAGGCGGTCCTGCATCAAAAACCGACATCAGTGTGTAAAGGATATCACCACATGGGCTCAGGAACACTTCATAAAACCACTGCCTAGTGGTTAGAGTGTCCGCCCTGAGATCGGTAGGTTGTGGGTTCAAACCCCGGCCGAGTCATACCAAAGACTATAAAAATGGGACCCATTACCTCCCTGCTTGGCACTCAAGGGTTGGAATTGGGGGTTAAATCACCAAAAATGATCCCCGGGCACGGCACCGCTGCTGCCCACTGCTCCCCTCACCTCCCAGGGGGTGAACAAGGGGATTGGTCAAATGCAGAGGACAAATTTCACCACACCTAGTGTGCGTGTGACAATCATTGGTACTTTAACTTTAACTGTCAGTAACTACAGTTTGTCGCTACATCTGCAAGTGCAAGTTAAATCTGTACTATGCAAAGCGAAAGCCATTTATCAACAACACCCAGACACGCCCGAGCTCATCTAAGATGGACTGATGCAAAGTGTAAAAGTGTTCTGTGGTCTGACGAGTCCACATTTCAAGTTGTTTTTGGAAAATGTGGTCGTCGTGTCCACCGGACCAAAGAGGAAAAGAACCATCCGGATTGTTCTAGGCGCAAAGTTGAAAAGCCAGCATCTGTGATGGTATGGGGGTGTATTAGTGCCCAAGACATGGGTAACTTACACATCTGTGAAGGCACCATTATTGCTGAAAGGTACATACAGGTTTTGGAGCAACATATGTTGCCATCCAAGCAACGTTATCATGGACGCCCCTGCTTATTTCAGCAAGACAATGCCAAGCCACGTGTTACAACAGCTTGGCTTCGTAGTAAAAGAGTGTGGGTACTAGACTGGCCTGCCTGTAGTCCAGGCCTGTCTCCCATTTAAAATGTGTGGCGCATTATGAAGCCTAAAATACCACAACGGAGACCCCCGGACTGTTGAACAACTTAAGTTGTACATCAAGCAAGAATGAGAAAGAATTCCACCTGAAAAGCTTCAAAAATTGGTCTCCTCAGTTCCCAAACGTTTACTGAGTGTTGTTAAAAGGAAAGGCCATGTAACACAGTGGTAAACATGCCCCTGTGCCAACGTTTTGCAATGTGTTGCTGCCATTAAATTCTAAGTTAATGATTATTTGCAAAAAAATAAATAAGTTTCTCAGTTCAAACATTAAATATCTTGTCTTTGCAGTCTATTCAATTGAATATAAGTTCAAAAGTATTTGCAAATCATTGTATTCTGTTTTTATTTACGAATTACACAACGTGCCAACTTCACTGACATACAACAAGACGCCGGTCAGGTAAACATCCAGGTAAAGGTAAAGGAGCATGTGCATATGAATACATTGTGTGAATAATCTGCTTGGATACAATGTTTATATAATGCATGCATCAACATGTGGACCTTGACAGCTCTAAATAATAATAATGATAATAAAAACCGTGTGATATTTAAATGTAAGCACATAGACTTTAACAGGGTGTGTGTATGCACGTGTGTGCGCGCTAAATCGTGACAGAGAATCGTGATCTGAATTCCAAGCAAGAGAAGCGTGAGGTTGGCGTCCATATTGTACTGCAGGTAAAATAAAGTGTGTTGTATAAAAAAAAAATCATTACCATTATTAAGTTAATATTTCCTGTGCTGCAGCATCATGAGTCACGTGCTCAACAACGTGGGACCCGGCCTCAACATCGTTGTCATCAACGGTGAGCAGCAATTTGTTTGGTTTTGAGTTTCACTCTTCATCCGTGCAGCATTTCAATGTTTTCATGAGCAGCTGCAGTACAAGCAAGACATCTGATGGTTTTCATCTTCATCTCACTCTAAAACAGGGGTGTCAAACCCACGGAACAGGTTTTATCCGACCCGCGGAATGAGTTTGCTAAGTATAAAAATTAACCTGAAATTTTTGAATGAAAGAAACTGCTGTTCTAAATGTGTCCACAGGATGTCGCAAAAGCAATTATTTCTATCTTCGTAGATGATGCTACATATGCATAAAAAAAATACAAACACATGATGTTAGTACATCAGTAGAGAAAAAATATCAAACTAGGCAAGGCAAGGCAAGGCAAGGCAACTTTATTTGTATAGCGCTTTTCATACACAAGGCAGACTCAAAGTGCTTCACAGACAACAAAGTGAAATGAAAGAAAATAAAAGCAAAATTAAAATGCAGACAATAAAAATAAAAACAGTGCAGACGTTAAAAGTTAAAAGATTAAAAGATTTAGCTGAAAGCTAAGGTGAACATAAAAGTCTTCAGTCTAGTTTTAAAAGTAGTGAGAGTTGGGGAGAGTCTGACATCTTCAGGAAGTTTATTCCAGCTATGTGTTGCATAGTGACTGAATGATGATCTCCCTTGATTTGAGTTTACTCTTGGAACCGCTAACAGATTGGTCTCAGAAGATCTTAGTGATCTAGAGGGCGTATATAGTGGGAGCATATCAGTGATATACTTGGGCCCTAGACCATGTAGTGATTTATATGTGAGCAGGAGGATTTTGAAATCTATTCTCTGATGTACAGGGAGCCAATGTAAGGATTTAAGAATTGGTGTAATGTGCTCACATTTTTTGGTCTTTGTTAGAACTCTAGCAGCAGCGTTCTGAACAAGCTGTAGCTGCCTGACAGTTTTTTTGGGAAGACCTGCAAGGAGACCATTACAATAGTCTAGCCTACTGGTAATAAAGGCATGTACAAGTTTTTCTAAGTCTTGAGCTGACATGAGCCCTCTAAGTCTTTTTACATTTTTGAGGTGATAGTAGGCCGATTTTGTTACTGATTTGATGTGACTGTCGAAATGTAAATCAGAATCTAAAATAACCCCAAGATTTCTGGCTTTATTTGAGGTTTTCAGGGACAGTGATTGAAGGTGTTGGATGACTTTAAACCTTTCTTTTTTAGCACCAAAAACAATTATCTCAGTTTTATCTTCATTTAGTTGTAGGAAATTTTGGCACATCCAGTGTTTGACTTGCTCAATGCACTGGCACAGAAGATCTATGGGGCGATAGTCATTTGGTGATAGCGCTACATAGATTTGGGTGTCATCGGCATAGCAATGATGGTCAATGTTATTATTTTGCATGATTTGTCCTAGTGGGAGCATATAGATGTTAAATAAAGTCGGCCCCAAGATTGAACCTTGGGGGACTCCACACGTTACGTTGGTTGGTTCTGATACAAAGTCACCAATGGAAACAAAATAGTTCCTATCTTGTAGATATGACTTGAACCAGCTTAAAACTGTGCCTGAGATCCCCACCCAGTTTTCCAACCTGTCCAAAAGTATTGAGTGGTCGACAGTGTCAAATGCAGCACTGAGGTCCAAAAGCATTAATACTGAAGTTTTGCCAGAGTCTGTGTTTAGACGGATGTCATTTATAACTTTAAGAAGGGCCGTCTCTGTGCTATGAAGAGGTCGAAATCCTGACTGGAAGTTGTTGTGGCAGCCAGTAGAAGCCAAGAAGTGATTTAGTTGTTGGAGGACAACTTTCTCAATTATTTTACTTATGAATGGTAGATTTGAAATTGGTCTGTAGTTGTTGATAACAGAGGCATCTAGGCTCTGCTTTTTTAGAAGAGGTTTAATGACTGCAGTTTTGAAAGCCTTCGGGAAATTGCCCGATTTAATAGAATTATTAACTATTTGCAAGATGTCTGTTGATAGGCAGTCAAAAACATTCTTAAAGAAGTTGGTAGGTAAAACATCAAGGCAGCAGGTGGATGACTTTAGAGCTGTCACCGTTTCCACTAGAGTTTTAGAGTCTATGGCATTACTACATAAATAACATTCTGTATTTTGATTTTGATATAATTTTTTTTATCTTGATAGATTGCAAATTAACACCAATGAGTTGACTGATGAACATTATCACATAATTTATTCAGAAAATATAAATAATGACAAATAAAGATAGAATACTACTAACCGCAACATGTAAGTGTAAAAAAACCCCAACAACATTAGGATTTGTACAATTTCAGAATGTGCCTGTTCTATTTTTAAACAAAGAAAAACAATCTGAAGTTGTCTTCATTTTTAAGTTGGGGCGGTATAGCTTGGTTGGTAGAGTGGCCGTGCCAGCAACTTGAGGGTTCCAGGTTTGATCCCCGCTTCCGCCATCCTAGTCACTGCCGTTGTGTCCTTGGGCAAGACACTTTACCCACCTGCTCCCAGTGCCACCCACACTGGTTTAAATGTAACTTAGATATTGGGTTTCACTATGTAAAGCGCTTTGAGTCACTAGAGAAAAAGCGCTATATAAATATAATTCTCTTCACTGAAGTTATCGTGCCGTGATTTTACCACTTGGGAGTAGATTTTTCTCCATAAAATGAGTTTGACACCCCTGCTCTAAAACCATTCTCAAACTTTTAGCTGACATTTCCCATATTCTTACCACTGGTGGTGAAAGGTAGTTGAGATCAGAGGTATGTGTCAAAATGTTCTTGTTTTGTCTCTCTGCAAACTGAAGTCAAATCCATTTTGTTTGGGCACACTACTTAATCACACTTGGACACACTCAGAACCTCAGTCCTCTTTCATGAAAGAACCAACGCGGCCACGCATGATAAAGCACTTCGCAACAGTGGCTAGGACAAACTCCCTGTAGGGAAGAAACCTCCAACAGAACCCAGGCTCTCAGTAACTAAATAGTTACTTTTCACAGTAACGCATTACTTTTTGGTGTAAGTAACTGAGTTAGTAACTGAGTTACTTTTGAAATAAAGTAACTAGTAACTGTAACTAGTTACTGGTTTTCAGTAACTAACCCAACAATGCTGATTAAACAACATGATTAAAGCACAGGTGTGCCTGTGACAGTGAAAGGCCACCCTGAAATATGTATATATACACAGTCGCTATCAAAAGTTTACATACACTTGTAAAGAACATAATGTCATGGCTGTCTTGAGTTTCCAATAATTTCTACAACTCTTATTTTTTTGTGATAGAGTGATTGGAGCACATACTTGTTGGTCACAAAAAACATTCATGAAGTTTGGTTCTTTTGTGAATTTATTATGGGTCTACTGAAAATGTGACCAAATCTGCTGGGTCAATGCCTTTTGACGTGTGTTTGGGGTCATTGTCCTGTTGGAACACCCAACTGCACCCAAGACCCAACCTCCGGCCTGATGATTTTAGGTTGTCCTGAAGAATTTGGAGGTAATCCTCCTTTTTCATTGTCCCATTTACTCTCTGTAAAGCACCAGTTCCATCGGCAGCAAAACAGGCCCAGAGCATAATACTACCACCACCATGCTTGACGGTAGGTTTGGTGTTCCTGGGATTAAAGGCTTCCCCTTTTCTCTTCCAAACATATTGCTGGGTATTGTGGCCAAACAGCTCAATTTGTGTTTCATTTGACATCACATGGACAAAGATAAGACCTCCTGCAGCAAAGTTCTGTGGTCAGATGAAAACAAATTGAGCTGTTTGGCCACAATACCCAGCAATATGTTTGGAATAGAAAAGGTGAGGCCTTTAATCCCAACAACACCATGCCTACCGTCAAGCATGGTGGTGGTAGTATTATGCTTTGGGCCTGTTTTAGTGCCAATGGAACTGGTGCTTTAAATGGGATAATGAAAAAGGAGGATTACCTCCAAATTCTTCAGGACAACCTAAAATCATCAGCCCGGAGGTTGGGTCTTGGGCGCAGTTGGGTGTTCCAACAGGACAATGACCCCAAACACATGTCAAAAGTGGTAAAGGAATGGCTAAATCAGGCTAGAATTAAGGTTTTATAATGGCCTTCCCAAAGTCCTGACTTAAACATGTGGACAATGTTGAAGAAACAAGTCCATGTCAGAAAACCAACAAATTTAGCTAAACTGCACCAATTTTGTCAAGAGGAGTGGTCAAAAATTCAACCAGAAGCTTGCCATCAACCCGACATTCCAATTCTTGCCAAACGTGTTCAAGGATGCAAAACGCCTTTTCTGGTTGAGTGAACGGCATTACTAGATCTAAAAAAATATGAAAAAGTTATTAGCATTACAAAAAACTTTGTGAAGTTAGTTTTAAAATGGTACAAGTTTCATCTTACTACTATTCATAGTTCAGCAGATATGAGGACTTGAAATGTGCCCAAGACTTCTGGAACACCCTGTATATATACACATATATTTTTAGGGTGTCCATCTCTACCTTAAATGGCGATCCAAAATTAATCTTGATGCATGGGTTACTATATGATTCACTAACAATACTTTTTAGAACATTACGATTCGATGTGATACTATTTGATGTGATTTGATGCAGATGGAATCTTTGCATGGTGGGAAGAAAATTAAATGCATCATATATCAAGTCAGAACAATGTCATGTGTTTTTTTTTTTTTTTTTAAAAGGCACATCCAAAACAGGCGGTTACTGTATTAATTATTAGCAAATAGTAAAACTATCAACTTAAAGGCATTGCAAACCATAAAACCAAAGAAAATAAAAAAAAGCGATGTGTGAGGTAAAAATGCAAATTATTATTTGAACTGTAAATGCATTTTTTTCTGTTGATGCTTAGTTTAGTTGTATTTTTATCAAATTTGTTGAATAGACTGAAAGGTTGAGATATCCACAAACAAACCAAATCTATTGACTGGTTCATTGACATGAACAATAGGTTGTTTTTTTTTAAAGCGTGACAGTGATGAAACATTTAAGACAGAAACTGCGACAGCTTTGCACGGAGTGGGTGTGGGTCTCCTCTCTGTTCTGACGAGAATGAAATGGACTTCATTGTCATTGCAATTAAAAGTACAACAAAATGTGTTTTCAGTAGATATTCAGTAGACAGGGGACCGCATGTTAGTAAAGGCTCACAGCTTCACCTCTTGTACGTTGAGGACATTAGAGTGTTACGCGCTTTCATGTCTCCAAACATCCCCAAAAAGTTGCTAGATTTGTTGCTAGTCATTTTAATTCACTAGGAGGAGTTCACATTATATTAGAATTAACGGGAAAGTCGCCAAGTTGTCAACACTGTGTGTGTGAAAAATGATTGGTTTACATTGTGTGTGTGGTACCTTCAGTGGTTGGCTAGATTTAGGCACAATGATTGATAGATTGATCTGGTATTGGTTATTTCCATAAGTCAATCAGAATTAGATGCTGTGATGACCTCGCAGAATACTATTTATAAACCGATCCAGAGGCTCGCCAAACGATGTATTCATATCTCTGATATTAAAACCAGTTGTTGGTTTGTACCGATTAATTTTTACACCCCTAACATACATATGTATGTATATATATACATATATATAAATATATATATACATATATATGTATGTATCTATATATATATATATATATATATATATATATATATATATATATATATATATATATATATATGTATATATAGATACATACATATGTATGTATCTATATATATATATATATATATATATATATATATATATATATATATATATATATATATATACATACATACATATGTATATATATATATATATATATATATATATAGTCATTTTTGTGTATATATATATATATATATATATATATATATATATATATATATATATATATATATATATATATATATATATATATATATATTTATATATATATATACATACATATGTATGTTAGGGGTATGTATGTTAACAGTTGACGCAGGGGTAGGTCTTGCTTTTTGGCTGAGACCAGGGACCTTGGGCTGGACAAGGTTAGTGACCACTGAAATAGAGGGACATAGGATGGATAATAGATTGACAATAGAGAGACATAGTTGAGGGAAAGAAGGTAGGTAGTTTTACGTTTCGTTTATGCATGGATCCAAAAACTGCAGAGTCAGGAGCCAGATAACAATTTAGTGATCTCTTTATTTTTGAAGAAACTTTCGGCGATGGTAGGAGAGGGATTTTACACACCGTGAAAAAGGAAAAATAACAAAATGTAACAAAAGGCAGAAAAAGGAGAAACAAAACAATTGGGCAAACCAGAAAATGGGGGTAGACACCAGTCCTGAAGGGTGATAATCCCGAGCTGAATGAGTCCATGGAGCATGACGATGAAGAATTCATGAATATGAGCACACTGAAAGAAGGTAGTGGCGTCTCCCAGCTGCCACTACTTAACTTAAGTAGCTGGCACCACTGATTAATGCCAGCTGTGCCCATTTGTTCCGCTGCCAGTGGCACGCCCAACTGCAGAGGAGAGAAAGGAAAAAAGCAAGCACAGCATAACCACACGGCAGCAAGAGAATGTAATAGTGACAAAAGGGAGCCCGGGTAGAGGGACAATAGAGAGACAGGGTAAAGGGACTGAAAGTAGATAGATTGAAAATAGAGAGACAGAGTAGGGGGACATAAGGTGGCACAAAGCGTGGATAGATTGACAATAAATAGAGTAGAGGGACATAAAGTAGACAGATTGACAATAGAGGGACAGTGTAAAAGGACATAAGGGACCATATAGAAACATTGTAGATTTGTACAAGGACAGAAAGTAGATTGACACTAGAGAGACAGAATAGAGAGACATAAGGTTGAAGGACTTGTGACCTTCTGGAACAGACTGCCCATGTGGTAGTCTTTCTTCTCTTGGCTCCGCAGTACTCAGCCATGCATTCAGCTGTATGTGTATGTGATTGATAATGGAAGAGGTGGGTCATCAGGGCAATGTCTGTAAAGCATTTTGTGTTGCATTTCTTTTATGCATGAATAAAGTTTATTTGATAGCGGTACAATAGGTGTCTGTCATTTCAGGGGTCGCAAAGAAAAAAGCACTGCTTTTGCTTTTGATAATTTGAAGTTTTCCTGACCCCTGATTGTGATCACAGCTGCAGGAGAGTTTGCTGGTATCTTCAAACTGCTCTTGGTCCAGGCACAGATTTACTGAAAAAAAGCGAATTGGAGGAGCTGTTACCCTCAAGCAAGCGGCCCCTTCCGCAATTCACAACAGTTGCCTAGCAACCAGAAGCCACACGGAAATTGAGCTGCAAGAGTTCGAAGCCGTTTTAAACTGTTTCTGACCACGCAGATTGATCTCAGTTTACAGGCTGACACCTCCAGTTGATTTCTGATCGGCACACGGTACAAATGTATTGAAATATACAAGTTAAAAGCGCAGTGAGTTGCTAAAGAGGCAACGGTCGTTAGCGGGCTGCTAATGCTACGATGCCAAAAGCCAAACAAAAATCTCAAAGCCCAGCGCGTTGGGTCTCATTTGGATCAAATGAGTCTCTGCAAACAGGACACAAAGGAAAGCACGACTTTATGTTACAAAAAAATAGAAAACCTGAAAGCAAATGTGGCAAAAGCAGGATTAGAACAGAAAGAAGATATGAGTAGCCTACAAGAAAACATAAAAGCAGAATAACAACAGGAAAAGGGAGCTTCGAGATCTCAAGGAGAATGTGATGAATCTCCTAACTGAGCTAACAGAAATGCGACAAAAGGTGAAGATTCTCAAGAGAAAAATATTGCAGTGCATCAAGAAATGAGAGTTCTTCAACAAGATAACATCATTCTAAAGAATATCATAGATTAAATGGATCAGGACATACCAATGAATGATATCATCGTGACAGTGCACCAAATTACAGTAGGATCCTACGCGAGAGCTGTGGATAATGGAGGAGAACAAGATCAAAATGAATGCCGTCTCAGTCCAGCAACAAGTAGTCATCTTTCTACAATCAAAAGAAATTGACTTCGACCAAGCTCAGCTGTCCCGGCGATGAAATGTGAGTTCAGATTTTTTTTTTTTTTTTTTTCACGTTTAATATGTTTTTTGCAATTTTAATTTTGACAGTACCACATAAGATATGTTTTAATTGCTGATGCGGGTCTATTGATTTTTAAATGAAAATAATAACCTGTTTTGTACAATGCCCAGTAGTGCGTAAATGTGTTTCTGAATAGTATTTCTCCAGCAATGGTCATGTGGTGACATCAATTATGGTATTTTGGGAGGTAATTATTGAAGTCAGACATCACTGAAGGCCTAGGTGGGAAACGCACAACCCGCCACTGGTGTCTTGTATAAATTGTATTTCATGGACCTCGTTGTTGTGTGCGTTATTAACGTCTTTTTGTTTGACATGGAATGTGGACTATTGTGAATAGGACTTTGCCACAGCAAAGGAAAAAAAAAAACTTTAATGATTTTTAAAAAATATTTATTTTAGATAAATGTACAGCACTGGAACTGGTGTACTCAAGACTTTATTGGAACACGCGTCAGCCACAGAGTCCTCTTACTAAGGAACTATTAGAATGGCTTTTACTGGGAAAACTCTACAGACCATAAAAGCCAGGTATTGGTGAATGATATAGATCCAGATACAAATTATTTCCCCCACATCAGTAATAATTGTTTTCTATTCTACAGTTGAACAATACAATAGCAACATTCAATCTGATGATAAACTTTCAATTATTCATTCCAACAGCAAAAGCTTGTATGCAAACTACTATAATATGAAGCATTTTTTGGAACATTTCAACAAACCCTTTAAAGTGATCGCTATCTCAGAAAGATGGATAGATGCTATAAAAGGAATTGATTTTGATCGATGAGGATATTAACTAAATTACATGAACAGAACCAACAAGAACAGAGGAGTAGTGAATACGAATAGGTGAATTTGAAGTACAATGTGGTAAAAACATGTCATTTGCATCATAAGGCCTATCAGAATCACAGGACACTGCGACACACTATTTGATGATATTTTTACTAATGATTTTGCATGGGGACAGAGGGGTGGTAGAGGGGTTAGAGCGTCTGCCTCACAATACGAAGTCCTGGGTTTGATCCTGCGCTCGGGATCTGTCTGTGTGGAGTTTGCATGTCCTCCCCGTGACTGCGTGGGTTCCCTCTGGGTACTCCGGCTTCCTCCCACCTCCAAAGACATGCACCTGGGGATAGGTTGATTGGCAACACTAAATTGGCCCTTGGGTGTGAATGTGAGTGTGAATGTTGTCTGTCTATCTGTGTTGGCCCTGTGATGAGGTGGCGACTTGTCCAGGGTGTACCCCGCCTTCCGCCCGATTGTAGCTGAGATAGGCTCCAGCACCCCCCGTGACTCCGAAGGGAATAAGTGGTAGAAAATGGATGGACGGATGGATGGATTTTGCATAATAGTACTACAAATGGTCTGCTAATAACGCGTTTCTGTAACACCGTTAGTTTCGGCGGTAACGAGTAGTCTAACGCGTTATTTTTTATATTCAGTAACTCAGTTATCGTTACTACATGATGCGTTACTGCGTTATTTTACGTTATTTTTTATATAGTATCTCATCACATGAGAAGAGGTGCGCCGCGCGGCTGTGTGTGTAAATGTGTGTGGGGGGGGGGCGTGTCTGTGTTTACTAACAAGACATCATTGCAGAGGCCGAAGCCGAGTTTCTTAACATGGAGATATTCTCACTACTTTTCTTTTGTCGAGCACAAATAAAAGAACATTTTAGTTCAATGTAAGTTGTGTCTTGGATCAAAGATCCTATCTACTAACCAAAACAGCAATTCAAATCTGCTGAAACAGCTACAAAAGCAACATGCTTCAACAAAGCTTGTAAAGAGAGACACACTTCACCTAAGGATTTTAACTGCTAGCCAGGACAACATTGATAGAGCCATTGCAGCGTATGTGCTAGAAGACATGCAGGCTATTTCTACAGTGGAGTCACCCGCTTTCGGGCAGCTAATTAGCATGATAGCGGGCGTCAAACGGCAAATGAAACGAAAACATTTCCCAAGTTCCTGGACACAGTGGACAGTGAGTACATAAACATGGAAAGCAAGCTAAAGAAAACACTCCAAACTCTGCCTCTGCTCATCATTCAGCACTGAAGCTAAACACACTCTGTCAATTCTCTTATATACTCTTTCATTCTAGACTTCTAGAGTGTTTGATTATCACATCACTCTAAATGTATAGACTATAAAGTTCACAAACATAAATAGGGATCCTACTGGGCCCGGCCAATCTTTCATTTTCTCTAAACTAATACTGGGGAAATGTGTAGAGTGTTCTGGGCTTCACTGAAGACATGGTTTTATTTCACAATTCCTTGAGAGAAAAAAAGCCTGGTATATAGTGACATGACATATAATCATGTCATGTGTGCCTTCCTTGGGTGAAGCCAGGTTTACAGCTATGTTGTGACATGTTGTTATTATGCGGTTTGTTACTTATGTATGTTATGTTGCAGCTATTTAAAATAGTTTTGTCAATTTGTTCTGGCCCAAAATAAATTGGCCCTTTGAAACATATCTTTGTCTTTGTGTGTTGTATGTAGACCACATTGCTTAGCAGAGTTCAGGGATGCAAATGCATGTCAAGTTGATCAACAGATTGTTTTATTCTCCAGTGCAATAACAGTACTGAAATGAAGGCTAAAAGGGCATTAATGGGAGCCTTAAAAAAATAAAAATAAAATTAAAAAAAGGAACTAAATAGGTTCTTTTCACAGTAACACATTACTTTTTGGTGTAAGTAACTGAGTTAGTAACTGAGTTACTTTTGAAATAAAGTAACTAGTAACTGTAACTAGTTACTGGTTTTCAGTAACTAACCCAACACTGCTAATAACTGACATCAGTGATCATCTGACAATTTTCACAATCCATGACGGAAACTACAGGAAAAGGAACACGGACGACAAAAACCCATTTCAATCAATCAATTAAAGTTTATTTATATAGCCTGCAATCACAAGTGTCTCAAAGGGCTGCACAAGCCACAACGACATCCTTGGCTCAGATCCATACATCAGGGCAAGAAAAAACTCAACCCAATGGGATACAATGACATTTCAAAGATTATGCACAAAGAAATGATTGCTTTCAAGAATGATCAAGTCATCAAGAAAATCAAAATTAGGACAATGTGTACAGTATGTAGTTGAGTGTATGTAGATTAAGTATATGGTGATTTATGATGTTTTGTTACAAAAATTGCCCATAGAAACAACTTAGTAAGAAGCAAAAGAAGAACAGTCAACCATGGACAAAATAATTCAAAAATGTCTGTAACAAAAATAATACATTTTACACAACATTTATAACACAAAGATATACAGAAGCAGAAAATAAGTACAAAACGTATAACAACAAGCTAACTAGCATACTACGAACATGTAGGAAAGAATATTAAAGCAATCTACTAGACAGGACCAAAAATAACATGCGAGCTACATTTGGCATCCTAAATAGCATCATTAAAAATGGAGACAAACACCCGTTTACAAACTATAGACCTGTTTCCTTATTTCCATGAAGTTCTACAAAACTTGAACAACTATTTAACAACAAATTGGACAAATTCATAAATAAAAGTGCAACATTAGCGGACAACCAACACGGATACAGAGCCAACATTTTAACATTGATGGCATCAATTGAAATAACGGAATAGATTACTAATGCAATATATCTTAAGTGTGCAGCTGCTGTATTTATGGATCCGAAACGGGCCGGTTCTAGGCAGGCATATATGAGGGAGCAGTTAGAAATGTGAAGGGGACATCATGTGTACACACAGCTCCATCTGTGCTTATTCAGGAGTAACATTGTCTTCTTCATTGAATGAGGTGGTTAGCTATGTGTCCAACTCCATCCTGAGTGAAGTGGATTGCACTTTGTCAGGCTTCTATCTTCAGACTCCCTGAAGAATGAGTGAAGTGGATTGCACTTTGTCAGGCTTCTATCTTCAGACCCCCTGAAGAATAAGCTCCTGCTGGTCTAGCTCTTAAGGTCACTGAGGTCTGCAACTTAAGAAGCTCCTTCTTTTTCTTTATCGTCTTGATGTGAGGCAGACTGGTTCATACATGCACATGCATCCTCCGCTGATGCCATTTCTAATACAAAGTCGCCTTTAGTTCTAACTTCTATTTGTGAGTAGACTCCATGTGGACGCACCAAAAACTACAACATGGTTTTAATTTAAATCAATTATGTTCATTTTCTCTTCTCAAATAGATAGGTGCACAATTATTGTGTTCAACATTTTTTGAGTTAGAGAGGTGTCTTACCTGCTGACAGTTTTGGCTGACACTTCAGCCTTCGTCAGAGCTGTTGTAGCTTCCTAATGTGATGTGTCTGAAAACAGCTGACCGGGTCGGGAAAACATTCAAAATAAAGTTTTATTTTAGTTTTAGTTATAGTCTTTTGATGGAAATGTATTTTAGTTTTAGTCTAATTTGAGTCAACCAAAATAATTACGATTTAGTGCAGTCTTAGTCAACGAAATTACACAACATTTTCATAAACTTAAATTACAGCATATTTAGTTGACTAAAATATTAAGTATTGAAGTGAATTAATTAACTCATATTATGTTCTACATATGGTGAATGTTTATATTCAACTTGGAGAAAGCGAACCACCAGGTTTAAGTAAATAATGGTTGAGAAAGAGCCATAGTTGGACATTTGCATGTGGACTGGAATTAGCTCTCTCACGAGAAGAAGCAATAAAACCAGGCTTCGGAATGCAAAAGGAATAGCTCTATCCTGGAGTAGAGATTCCATGTTTATCTTAAACGTCAACCTACGAGTTATGATGTACATCTGTTGTCTTCCCAGTCACCACACACAAACATCTCCTTACATGGTCGTGTTGTCCTGTCCTGACTTAGCACACACTCAGACAGAGAAAGAAGGAATATGTAACTGATGGTTTGGCTTCTCCACGTTAGGAGTCCTTAATTTTTTGACCGGAGTTCCTTCAGGTATTGCAGACCTGTTTAATGACGCTAATAAAGCAACTTTTTGTTCAGCAAAGCGTCTTCGACGTCTCTTTTGATCCAGCCGCACTACCGTGTTGCCCTCCTGCTCGGAAGGGGGTGACAAGACCAGAAATACACTTCAGTATAAAAAACAAGGCTTCATTAAAGTTTATTTGAAAGCACCTTTATTTAGACTACATGCTAAGCATTTGTTTAACTTAAAAGTAGCACAATCTTATGACCAGGAATGGTGTATGATGCATGATGCTTACCATGGGCAATGCCAATACATATCTTTCAGACGCATTTACTACTTGTTTATGCCTTGTCTCTGACAAAGCAGGTATGAATGTGTGTTACAAAACGGAGTTACGGTACATGCCTTCATTATAATTTGTTTATGAATGCAGAAGACCCGGAAGCAGCAAATACACATAGCTTTAACTTACAGACAGTTGCGTAGAAATCGCGATCAATCATTCACCTGCTGATGGCATCATATCAAAAATAAAATGTGTCCTCTTCACTTTCTCTCAGGTGTACACATATTACGATGTGGAACATGTCAAATCCACACATTTTTGTTTTGACGCCGCCGGTGAGAAATTCAACTTCCTCAGCTCACAAGAAAAAGCATCTGTTAGGCTGTCCTTTGTAACTAACTGCCGGCCCCTCTGTCATATCTGCACTGTTAAAGAGCTGTGATTGGTTATATTCCCAACTTGTCCCACCCATCTACAAGACACATTTAAATGTGATTCGTTTATTAGTTAAATTCAAATGTACTTTCCCAACCTTAAATATTATGATTTGAGGGAGAAAGACATGTATTTTCCTCTACGTTGGATCTAACAAAAGCATTCCACACAATTAATAACAATATCTTAATTAACACATTTGAACATTATAGCTGGGTAAGAAGCTACTTAAACAACCGGAAGAAATACGTGAAGCTAGGCAAACACACGTCTACAACGCTAAACATATCCTTTGGCGTACCCGTGGGCTCTATACTGGGACCAAAATTGTTCAATCTTTACATAAACGACATTTGTAAATTTACAAAAGACATGAAGTCAGTACTATTTGCAGACGACAACGCTGCATTTTTTTTAGGAGAGAACACATAGAAGCTAACAATGTAAAAAGAGTAAGATGTTGGACAGAGGAAAGTATTGCCACCATACAAGCCGGCTTCGATATTACAGATTGGGATGTTGTTTATAGTTCAAGCGAGGATTTAAATTAACTGACATTAACTGTTTCCTCATATATATTTTTGTGTGGACTCTAATATTCCCTGTAAGGAAATGACTATATTTCCCAACACAAACAGTGGGTCACCAAAGAACTAAGAAGTGTCAAAAACATGAAAAAACGTATGAGGGGCCGTTAGGGATATTATTCAGAATTACCTCTTACATATACTACTGAAATGCTCTCACATAAACAACTGAAATGTTTTTCTCTCACACACACTACTGAAACACTCTCATACACACTACTGAAACACTCGACAATCATTGGTACTTTAACTTTTAACTTATACACACTACTGAAATGCTCTCACATAAACAACTGAACTGTTTTCTTCTCACACATACTACTGAAACACTTTCATACACTACTGAAACACTCTCATACACACTACTGAAACACAAGGAGCATGCAGGAAAGGAAAGACATAAACAGAGTGGTAAGGAGCAAGATCAGGAAAGAGTTTATAGGGATAAGGTTGAACACAAATATGCTAGTGGAGATCTTCGGGCAGCTTGGAAAGGAATAAACGCAATGACCTCCATCTCTCAGGGAAGTAGTGGGAGTGACAGGAATCCTATTAAAATTGAGAGAATAAATATTGCTGACCTCCAAAATACATTTAATAATTGTTATTCTCGCTTTGAAAATAATGACTTTTCTGATAATATTTCCCTCCTTAAAGAGTCTCTTACCCCCAGATCTAAACATTGTCATCAAGCAGGAGCATGTTAGAGAGCTTTGAAAACGGGTCAAAATAAGGAAAGGCCCTGGTTCAGACCTTACTTATGGGCGCACTCTCCAATATTGTGCTGACCACCTTCGCAGTGTCCTCCAACATATTTTTCAAATGTCACTGAATTGTAAACTGATTCCTGGCATGTGGAAGTCTTCTACTGTGTTAACCCTCACCCAAAAACATCTAAATTGAAACAACTTAGTGATTTCAGATCTTTAACCTTCAATCCTCAGGCCCATGCCGGGCTCCCAAGCAGGCACAAGACATTAAAACAACTTTGAGAACTTGTTGAATTAGGTCGTGACGTTAACCAACTCAAACCTAACGTTGGAAAAACATGCTTTTTGATGACGTTTACTCAATGTTGGGTTCTGACGTTGATTTGACCATTGAATTTTGGTCATTTTCCAACCAATATTTTACAACACAAATATAACATTGAAACAACATGCTTTTTGACAGCATTTATTCAATGTTTGGTTGTGACGTTGATTAGACCATTAAAATTTGGTCATTTCCCAACCAACAGCGTGGATCCAACGTTGGACATCAACGCTGTTTCATTTTACCAATACAACTATTTTGCAACGTTGTTTCAAAGTCAGTTTTTAAGGACATGTATGTATAATCATTGTTGTATCAATGTCTTGTGCCTGCTGGGCTCGTATTCACTGATTTTTCTTCAGCATTTACCACAATGCAGCCTGTGTCTAAATTTGAGTTGTCTCACCATCTTGTAGTTTGGATTTTACACTTTTTAACTGGCAGAGAGCAAAGGGTCTCTGTAAACGGCTGTCTCCATGACAGTGTAACCATCTCCACAGTATCACCCCAAATATGCGCCCTTTCACCCTTACTTTTTTATTAAGTATACTGATGAATGCAGGAGTAGGCAAGAGGACAGCTATCTGATTACATTCTCTGCACTGCTGTCCCTCCTTTATGGTTCACGATCAAAGCATGAGAGCGCCCTAACTAATTGCATCTCCTGGTGTGACTGTAACTTTTTGGATTTAAATGTACCAAAAACCAAAAAAATAATTATTGATTTTAGACCTAAGAAGGCTTTGGCTTGATCTTCTAGTTTCTGCTTGGTGGTATGAAGTGTTCCGCTCTTTGTCTCAACCAACAGGCCAAGGGCATACTCAAATAGGTCCAGTAGGAACCTTAGCCTTGCCAGTGCCTTGCAATTTATTTGATTCTGAATCCTCTCTGCTCTCAGTAAATGTGAGAGTCTGACTTTAATTTTGCTTTTGGTATATTTTAAGTTTTTCTTTCTTTTTTGTGGTCCTCTGCCTTCTTCCATGCTTTCCTGAGAAGGCAGCGTTCCTTAACTAGCTACTGAATCTCCTTTTCCCGTTTGCTAATCTGTCTGAGAGGAGGTTTCCTGTGTTGCAGTTCCCTGAATTTGCTGCAGCCTTCCTCGTAGATGATGCCCCCAAAAAGGATAAGTTTAGAGTTGTTGCTGCCCATGAAGGAGTTCCAAATCAATGAATCAATCAATCAATGTTTATTTATATAGCCCTAAATCACAAGTGTCTCAAAGGGCTGTACAAGCCACAACGACATCCTCGGTACAGAGCCCACATACGGGCAAGGAAAACTCACCCCAGTGGGACGTCAATGTGAATGACTATGAGAAACCTTGGAGAGGACCGCATATGTGGGTAACCCCCCCCCCCCCCCCCCCCCCCCCCCAGGGGAGACCGAAAGCAATGGATGTCGAGTGGGTCTGACATAATATTGTGAAAGTCCAACACATCAGCGAAAGTCCAGTCCATAGTGGGGCCAGCAGGAACCATCCCGAGTGGAGACGGGTCAGCAGCGTAAAGATGTCCCCATCTGATGGACAGGCTAGCGGTCCACCCCGGGTTGGGAGCAGAGTAGAAAAGAAAAGAAAAGAAACGGCAAATCAACTGGTCTAAAAAGGGAGTCTATTTAAAGGCTAGAGTATACAAATGAGTTTTAAGATGAGACTTAAATGCTTCTACTGAGGTAGCATCTCTAACTTTTACCGGGAGGGCATTCCATAGTATTGGAGCCCGAATAGAAAACGCTCTATAGCCCGCAGACTTTTTTTGGGCTCTGGGAATCACTAATAAGCCGGAGTTCTTTGAACGCAGAGTTCTTGCCGGGACATATGGTACAATACAATCGTCAAGATAGGCAGGAGCTTGACCGTGTAGTATTTTATACGTAAGTAGTAAAACCTTAAAGTCGCATCTTAGGTGCACAGGAAACCAGTGCAAGTGAGCCAGTATAGGCGTAATATGATCAAACTTTCTTGTTTTTGTCAAAAGTCTAGCAGCCGCATTTTGTACCATCTGTAATCTTTTAATGCTAGACATAGGGAGGCCCGAAAATAAAACGTTACAGTAATCGAGACGAGATGTAACGAACGCATGGATAATGATCTCAGCATCGCTTGTGGACAAAATGGGACGAATTTTAGCGATATTACGGAGATGAAAGAAGGCCGTTTTAGTAACACTTTTAATGTGCGACTCAAACGAGAGAGTTGGGTCGAAGATAATACCTAGATTCTTTACCGAGTCGCCTTGTTTAATTGTTTGGTTGTCAAATGTTAAGGTGGTATTATTAAATAGATGTCGGTGTTGAGCAGGACCGATAATCAGCATTTCCGTTTTCTTAGCGTTGAGTTGCAAAAAGTTAGCGGACATCCATTGTTTAATTTCATTAAGACACGCCTCCAGCTGACTACAATCCGGCGTGTTGGTCAGCTTTAGGGGCATGTAGAGTTGAGTGTCATCAGCATAACAGTGAAAGCTAACACCGTATTTGCGTATAATGTCACCTAGCGGCAGCATGTAAATACTAAAGAGTGCAGGGCCAAGAACCGAACCCTGGGGAACTCCGCACGTTACCCTAACATAGTCCGAGGTCACATTGTTATGGGAGACACACTGCATCCTGTCAGTAAGATAAGAGTTAAACCAAGACAAGGCTAAGTCTGTCATCCCAATACGCGTTTTGATACGCTGTAATAAAATATTATGATCAACAGTATCGAAAGCGGCGCTAAGATCAAGAAGCAGCAACATAGATGAAGCATCAGAATCCATTGTTAGCAATAGATCATTAGTCATTTTTGCGAGGGCTGTCTCCGTAGAGTGATTTGCCCTGAAACCGGACTGAAAAGGTTCACAGAGATTGTTAGACGCTAAGTGTTCATTTAGCTGCTGTGCTACAATTTTTTCGAGGATTTTCGAGATAAACGGAAGGTGGGACACCGGCCGGTAGTTTACCAGGAGATCAGGATCGAGGTTAGGTCTTTTGAGTAGAGGATGAATAACCGCTTTTTTGAATGCTAGGGGAACAGTGCCAGAAGAAAGTGATAAGTTTATAATATTTAACACTGATGGACCTAGTAATACAAAAAGCTCCTTGATAAGTTTCCCAGGAATTGGGTCAAGTAAACATGTTGTTTGTTTTGTCCCATTTACACATTTTGACAATTCCTCCAATGTTATTTCATCAAAGAGAGAGAAACTATTTTGGAGGGCAGTGTCCGTCGTATATACAGTCGTATCTGTGTTAATAAACCCAGTTGTAGCTCAGATGCATTGTCTTTAATCTCTTTTCTAATGACTTCAATTTTCTTATTAAAGAAATTCATAAAGTCATCTGCTGAGTGGGTGGAGCTACTGGGAGGAGTCCCTTGTTGGGTTAGCGATGCTACTGTACTAAACAGAAATTTAGGATCATTTTTGTTGAGGTGGATGAGATTTGAGTAATATTTAGCTTTAGCTGAGGTAAGCATGCATTTATAAGTTATTAAACTATCACACCATGCTTGATGGAAAACCTCAAGTTTAGTCGCACGCCATTTGCGTTCCAGCTTTCTACATGATAATTTCTGGGCTTTAGTTTCTTCTGTAAACCATGGGGTACGCCTCTTAGGGGCCCTTTTTAGCTTTAGCGGTGCTACAATATCAATGGTGTCGCGCAGGGCGTCATTAAAGTTGTTAGTGAGCCCACATAATTTGGGAATGGTGCCATTACCGAAGGCAGTAGGTCAGTAAGAGTCGTCGTTGTGGCAGCATTAATGTTGCGGCTGCTATAGTAGTTATTATTAATATTATTAGTTTGTTGACAATGAGTCAGAACTTCGAATTTTATAAGGTAATGATCGGACATTACTTTAGTGTACGGGAGTATCGTAAATTTAGAGGTGGTGACACCCCTGACAAGCACTAGATCTATCGTATTACCGTTGCGATGCGTGGGTTCATTTATTATTTGTGTAAGACCACAGCTATCAATTATAGTCTGGAGTGCCACGCATGGAGGGTCCGATGGGGTATTCATATGGATATTAAAGTCCCCCATTATGATTATATTGTCGGCGTGCGTCACTAGATCAGCAACAAACTCTGAGAATTCAATGATCGTATGCAGGCTCTGGTAAAAGCTTTTCCATAGATCTTTCTCGCAGGCTTTTGGCTAGTTGACTTTAGTTTTGCGGCACAGATTTTTTTGCGTCATCTCTCTTGGAGGTTCCCTGCTTGATGTATCACAAATATGTGTCAGCTGTGGGGTTTTCATATAGGATGCTGTGAAGTCTCATGGTGGGGCTGACAGTCCTCCGTTCTCCCGGTGCAATGTGGGCCCCATAGCACTGTGGTTCTCAACCTGGCTATGGTTCCTTCTTGTCCAACCTGCTGACGCAGTGCAAGTTGACACCTGGGTGGAACTGGCACATTTTGCTTTCCCTTAGTGGATTCCTAGGTTGTAACTTTAGATCACCCCAGCTGCATTTTCTCAGTATTCTATCCGTCGTTGTTGTGTTTGCGCAAGTCGTTACCGTGTTGTCCATCCTGGTTGGTACGCCCCTTGATGGACCATCGGGCTGTTTTTTTTTCTGTTTCTGCTCGTAGTTTGTTAAGGAGTACCATGTGGTTAGGGTAACTAGCCTTCCCTGGCAGTCTACCAGTTTTTTCCTGGAAGTCAACTGCTCTGTTTGCAGTAGTCAATGGAAAGCCAGATAAACTAGTTGTGAGCACAGGTTAAACCACCTGCAAAGCATTTCTGCCTGATGCGCTTCCGCCAGTGCCGTTGGGTTGGCTGCAGGGTCGTCAGCCGGGAGCCACCCTTCACAGATGTTTTGCTCCTTTAATCCCGGAACATCTCTGGGTGGTGGAGAAGTGGCAGGGCTGTTTCCCTATCACTCCTTGCGCCCATGTAATGGTAAATGGTCTGTATTTATATAGAGCTTTACTGTACCTGGAATGATACCCAAAACGCTTTACATTATACATCACATTCGCCCATTCACCCATTAACATTCACACAATCACTCACACATTGTTGTTGCTTTCAGGTGTTGATGGAGCTGTGGACAAAAGCGGTTATCTCAACATGAAAGATGGCGGTAAGAAGTTTCTTATCCATCTTTTAGCAGCACTTGTTTGATTCATGTTGGTTTCCTTCTCTGGAAAAGTCCCAGAGGACATATTGGCGTACCTGAAAGCCATTAAATCAGGAGATGTGGTCATTGTGGCGTCTTTTGACGACGTGACAACAAAGTAAGTTTTTATTCACACAAAGTTTGTGATTCACTGCTAAACTAAATAAAAAATGTTTTAGGTTGACAGAAGAAATGAAAGAGATCTTTGTAAACATGGGCAGCACTTTGATCACATCACTGCGTTACCGTGACAACTGGGTGTTTGCAGGAAGAGGCAGGGCAGGAAACATCAGCTCCTTTGAGAAGGTCAGTGATGCTTTCTTAGCTTCTGTATCTGTTTTCGTCTGTTTCAATGACGACCAGTGATATCCTCACGTTTCACTCGTCAGCGAGTTGCCAACCAGCGTGAAAACAACGCTTATGAGGACTGGCCTGCAGCTGTGGAAGTAGGAGGATGTTTCCCCACCACTGCCTAAATATTTACCAACAATACAAGAATCATCTTCGCTGTACAGTCAAACTTCACCTGTTGCTGGGAATCCTGTACAAACTGTCAAGCTAAACCAAAGAAATCATTCAAATTCAGACTTTTTCCCGAAAATATGAACAAACACCAAACACATTTTATTGCAAAAAACTATGATTTTACATACGTGTCCTGATTGACATCAGATAGCCTATCGGTTTGATATCATAAAAAAAAAAAAAAGGAGATATGGAGGATATGAGCTTGCATCTAATGTTTTTCATACTTACCATTGTTCTCTGTTTGACTGATTGCACTTTATCAAACCTTTAAAAAAATTCCACTAGGGTTGTACAGTATACAGAGACTCATGTTGCGACTCAACACATGCACACAGCACTTGCAAGCAGAAACAGTGTGGAAACAGAAGAGGGAGAATGGACATATTTTGGCTTTAAAACTAATGATCAAGGTGGAGCTATAAACACTCAAGTGCAGTTCTGCTGTCGGGGCTTTAAATCATAGCTAGCTAATAGCTAGCTCGCAGCTAACGTCTGTCCACATGGTGTTTTAGCTACTTCTAAACTACTAATCCTCACCTCCATAGCGACAAATAAAGTATGTTCCTTTCAAGTATCATCCCTGCAGGATGAGGAATAGCTAAACATGCTCCATTACACACCGTATGAGCTCACCGCTAACAGCAAGCTAGCTCTCCTGAATGTAAACAAATGGCTGGATCGACACAAATATCGATTGTAACGATACGAAGTAAAAGAGCCGTATCTAGTCAATACTACAATGATTACATCGATGTTTTTTATTATCACAAAATTGTTTGTCTTTTTTTATTGTTTATAAACTCAGGAAATATGTCCAGGGACTTTAATTATGACCAATGTATGACCCTGTAACTCAGGGGTGGGCAATTAATTTTTACCGGGGGCCGCATGAGCTACCCGAGCACTGCTGGAGGGCCACATCGACAATATTTCAATTAAATTTTGCTCAATATTATTTTTGATATATACCGTAAGATAAATAATAATAATAATAATAATAATAGTAATACTTCAACATAGTGTGTAACAGCATTCCATGACTAATATATATAAATTAACATTAATAATAAATGACAGTAAAATAAGCACACGTATGACTGAGGAGTCATAGTGTAACTTTGTGTGGTGTTTGAGTTGTCCGACTTTTTGTGTGGCCTTAAACGCACCAGTGGTTTAGTGCTATGCGTGTTGGTGACAGATGACAAGTTGGTTTTGGCCTGGTTTGTACGGCAGAAAATGACTAGTTTTTCGAGATAGAATTGTTTTACTCATGTTTTGGGTGTGGTTATGTCCGAATATAAACAGTTTTGTTCAATAAAGTGATCGATATAATTCCTGTCCTCGAAGCATCTCGATAGACGTTACAATAATTGAACGGTGTTCAATTGAACGGTGTTGACGAACACCGTTAGGGCCGCTTGTTGTCACTGTCACTCAAAGTTGCATTGCAAAATTCCATAGAATAAATATGTTTATTTTGTTTAGAATTCAGATGGGATTTGATTTGGTGCGCGGCATATATACTTGCTGCGCGCAGCGGACGCTTGAGCAGTGCGCAATTGCGCAGGCACGCACCTTAGGTGAGGGGACGTTGCTTTGCAGTTCATGTGTTGTTGAAAACACGGCATTCCTCATCAACTTTTCTCTTTTTGGCGTCTCGGGTGTAAACCGTGCATCACTTGTCGCTTCATGTGCACCTTCACTCGCAGGTTACACACGGACACACGCCCATAAATAATACTTTTCAAAATAAAAGCAGCACAGTTGTATTGCGCGCAGGACATAGATGTTTTTTCAACTTTATTTTGTAATTGCAGTTGTTCACATTCACTCACAATCACGCATACATCCACACGGAAGTAATACAAATAACGATTTTCAAAACAAAAGCAGCACCGTTGTATTGCACACTCGACATAGATACTTTTTAAAATTTATTTTGTAATTTATAATTGGCCTCACGCGGGCCGGACAGGGACGCACAAAGGGCCGGATGCGGCCCGCGGGCCGCAGAATACCCAGGTCTGCTGTAACTACTTGGTATTGGATCGATTCCCAAATGCGTAGTATCGCCCAAAACTCATGTATAGTATCCAAACAACAGAAGAATAAGTACTTACTACAGTACATGTTAACAGAAGGGTAGAAAGAACCTGTTAAATCAGAAAATAAGCAGATATTAACAGTAAATGAACAGGTAGATTAATAATCCGTTTTCTAGCGCCTGTCCCTCAGAATTTTAACAAAATAATAAAATGGAAAATGACACAATATGTTACTGCTAATGTCAGCAGCCAAATTAAGATCCTTTGTAACCCGTTTGCTTACTTACTTCTAAAAAATAAGTTGTCTAGTACGTTCACAATGTTATTTAATGACAACATTGTTCTTTGATTGCAATAAGAAACATATTTTTAATGTATCATAAGAGTTTCTGTTAAAATAAAGACAATTCAATGTTTTTGTGGTCCCTTTTATTTTGAAAAGTATCCAAAGACAGTTTGGTATCGGGACAACCCTACTTTTTACACAATAATGCAAATAATACACAAAATGGTAAATGGGTTATACTTGTATAGCGCTTTTCTACCTTCAAGGTACTCAAAGCGCTTTGACACTATTTCCACATTCACCCATTCACACACACATTCACACACTGATGGCGGGAGCATGCCATGCAAGGCGCTGACCACGACCCATCAGGAGCAAGGGTGATATGTCTTGCTCAAGGACACAACGGATGTGACAAGGTTGGTAGAAGGTGGGGATTGAACCAGGAACCCTCAGGTTGCTGGCACGGCCACTCTCCCAACAGCGCCATGCCGTCCCCTAAATAGAACAATTTTGTTTGATTCCTGCTGATATCGTATCAATATCGCTATCGCCCAATACTCAAGACTCCAATATCGTTATCGTATCTGAAGTGAAAATGTTGTATTAGAACCCTCTTCGAGATCAGAAGTGGGCAAACTTTTTGGCTCAGGGGTCACATTTGCATCTGAAACTTGACAGACGGGCTGGGTGAACGCATGATGCATTTGAAAGCATATCATATCTGTTGGAACTAGGAGTAGACTTCCCAAACATGGGCTATACATTTATTTTCAACAATATCGTATCAGGACATCAAATAAAAACAAAAACGGTATTAAAGGGTTAACACTTACAGTCTCTTTCAGTGGCAGCAGTGTTGTTGATCACCATTTTTTTGCCAACGCGCCAAAGTCTAGTATCAGTTTTATTGTGACAATTGTCAAAACAGATCTTTGCCTGATTTTGTTCTAATACAAACCCCGTTTCCATATGAGTTGGGAAATTGTGTTAGATGTAAATATAAACAGAATACAATGATTTGCAAATCCTTTTCAACCCATATTCAATTGAATGCACTACAAAGACAAGATATTTGATGTTCAAACTCATAAACTTTATTTTTTTTTTGCAAATAATAATTAACTTAGAATTTCATGGCTGCCAAAGTAGTTGGGAAAGGGCATGTTCACCACTGTGTTACATGGCCTTTCCTTTTAACAACACTCAGTAAACGTTTGGGAACTGAGGAGACACATTTTTGAAGCTTCTCAGGTGGAATTCTTTCCCATTCTTGCTTGATGTACAACTTAAGTTGTTCAACAGTCCGGGGGTCTCCGTTGTGGTATTTTAGGCTTCATAATGCGCCACACATTTTCAATGGGAGACAGGTCTGGACTACAGGCAGGCCAGTCTAGTACCCGCACTCTTTTACTATGAAGCCACGTTGATGTAACACGTGGCTTGGCATTGTCTTGCTGAAATAAGCAGGGGCGTCCATGGTAACGTTGCTTGGATGGCAACATATGTTGCTCCAAAACCTGTATGTACCTTTCAGCATTAATGGCGCCTTCACAGATGTGTAAGTTACCAATGTCTTGGACACTAATACACCCCCATACCATCACAGATGCTGGCTTTTCACTTTTGCACCTATAACAATCCGGGTGGTCCTTTTCCTCTTTGGTCCGGAGGACACGACGTCCACAGTTTCCAAAAACAATTTGAAATGTGGACTCGTCAGACCACAGAACACTTTTCCACTTTGTATCAGTCCATCTTAGATGAGCTCAGGCCCAGCGGTGCCGACGGAGTTTCTGGGTGTTGTTGATAAACAGTTTTTGCCTTGCATAGGAGAGTTTTAACTTACACTTACAGATGTAGCGACCAACTGTAGTTACTGACAGTGGGTTTCTGAAGTGTTCCTGAGCCCATGTGGTGATATCCTTTACACACTGATGTCGCTTGTCGATTCAGTACAGCCTGAGGGATTGAAGGTCACGGGCTTAGTTGCTTACGTGCAGTGATTTCTCCAGATTCTCTGAACCCTTTGATGATATTACGGACCGTAGATGGTGAAATCCCTAAATTCCTTGCAATAGCTGGTTGAGAAAGGTTTTTCTTAAACTGTTCAACAATTTGCTCACGCATTTGTTGACAAAGTGGTGACGCTCGCCCCATCCTTGTTTGTGAATGACTGAGCATTTCATGGAATCTACTTTTATACCCAATCATGGCACCCACCTGTTCCCAATTTGCCTGTTCACCTGTGGGATGTTCCAAATAAGTTTGATGAGCATTCTTTAATTGTATCAGTATTTATTGCCACCTTTCCCAACTTCTTTGTCACGTGTTGCTGGCATCAAATTCTAAAGTTAATGTTTATCAGTTTGAACATCAAATATGTTGTCTATGTAGCATATTCAACTGAATGTGGGTTGAAAAAGATTTGCAAATCATTGTATTCCGTTTATATTTACATTTAACACAATTTCCCAACTCATATGGAAACAGGGTTTGTATATAAAAAAAAAAAACCCGGGCTGGACGTGGCTCCCGGGCCGTAGTTTGCCCATCCCTGTTCTACATAATTATTCTTCTTGTGTTGCCTTATTTGTATTTGACTTTATTGAATTGATTTATATTCATGGCTTGCACAGCCGGGCCGGAGCACGAGAGGATAGAAAGTGAAAAAAAAAGAAGACATAGGGGGACATTGTGGGGACAAGAGGGGGATAAGACAGAGGGACAACAACAACAACAATAACAACAACAGAACAGCATCAGCAAATACAATATGTACAAATATGATACAAAATGTGATAGCAAAGAAGCAGTTAGTGAAATAAATAACACAGAAATAACAATGAACATTTTTACACTACAAATGGAGCAATACAAATACCAATAGAAATAGCACTATTGATAATGAATAATAACAATAATTACCTCTATTATCAACAATACAATTGTTTGGTTATGTTTGAGTTTTTCTCTGTTTGTGTTTATTTTCTGTCAGCACTCTTATTTTGGTTCCATTTTCTGCATGTCTTGTTTCCCTCACCTGTCCCTGATTGGCAGCCTGGCAGACCTGGTTGCAATTGCCAATCAGGCTACTATTTATGCCTGCCGATTCTGAACACAGGAAAACCCAAACTGTCAGTGACACGCCTGACAATATCCATCCAGCCCTTTTCTACCGCTTGTCCCTCTCGGGGTCGTGGGTGTGCTACTGTGCTGGAGCCTATTCCAGCTGCATTCAGGTGGAAGGCGGGGTACACCCTGGACAAGTCCCCACCTCATCGCAGGGCCAACACAGATAGACAGACAACATTCACACTCACATTCACACACTAGGGCCAATTTAGTGTTGCCAATCAACCTATCCCCAGGTGCATGTCTTTGGAGGTGGGAGGAAGCCGGAGTACCCGGAGGGAACCCACGCAGTCACAGGGAGAACATGCAAACTTGTATGTCAGTGTACTTCAACTGCAATACTTGTATTACAATAATGCTTGTACATGTACTCCAATACTTGTACTGCAATGTTATTGTACTTCAATGTACTTGTTATACAATTCTTGTACTACCATACTTGTACTTCAGTATTCTTGTACTTGTACTTGAATGTACTTGTATGACAATAGCTGTACTACAATGTACTTGAAGTGAAGTGAATTATATTTATATAGCACTTTTCTCTCATGACTCAAAGCGCTTTACATAGTGAAACCCAATATCTAAGTTACATTTAAATCAGTGTGGGTGACACTGGGAGCAGATGGGTAAAGTGTCTTGCCCAAGGACACAACGGCAGTGACTCGGATGGCGGAAGCGGGGCTCGAACCTGGAACGCTCAAGTTACTGGCACGGCCGCTCTATCAACCGAGCCAAGTATTATATTAGTAGTATAATACTTGTACTGCAATGTATTTGCACTTCTGTGTACATGCACCACAATAAGTGTACCATACAATACCATACCAACTTTATTTACTACAATACTTATAATTTGATGTACTTGTACTACAATACAACACGTCTGAAAAAGAGTAGGAAGATGCACATCTTATTTCATCTCCCCAATTACTGATTGTCCTTTCTTTTCTTATGGTAACATTTAAAAAAGGATTAAAGACAGGAAGTGAAGGAACTAAGAATGTGGAATAATAAATAATGATGAAAACGTTGAAAAATAAATACAATTCCAGTATTGGTAATATTATATTTATATTTGATAATATTTATACTTTATGTCATGTAAGAATATTAGCATTTATATTTATGGACATGTTGTTCTGCAGTTGGCCAGCAGGGAGCAGTGCAGTCACTCTAAAAAACTATTTTCTGGCCATACTTTATATAACTGCTGTATTATTTTAAGACACCCACTGGCCACCATATTAGGTACATCTAATAATAATAGGTATTTTATTTAATATATTTATTGTTGTAAATGTACTTTGCACAGCATCAAGTATTAAAAGTACTTTGTAAAAATAGTACCTCAGGATGCAAATGTCCCAGCCTACCAGTTTTTTGGAAGACTCTCGGTGAATTGTTATGCTTTGTGCAAAAATGGATGATACAAGCCTCCCCACCATTAGTTGGCGTAGTGTTGTGCGGCCTTACTCAATAGCATTAACTTATAGCTGGAAATGGACAAAACTTAGATTTTCCAACCATGGGAAGAAGAAAGTGATTGTGAAGGACATCAGTGCAAAGAAAAGGAAAATGATGATATTCATTGAATTAAAGAAATAAATCATCAAAAACATGACAGAGCATGTAGCTAGCCAACTTGGTGAAGCAGTTGGAGTGGAGCACTGCCAGTCTGCACCGTACTGAAGCAGAACGAGTCGATAACGCCGGCTAATAATATCTTAAAGGCCTACTGAAACCCACTACTACCGACCACACAGTCTGATAGTTTATATATCAATGATGAAATCTTAACATTGCAACACATGCCAATACGGCCGGGTTAACTTATAAAGTGCAATTTTAAATTTCCTGTGAAACTTCCGGTTGAAAACGTCTATGTATGATGACGTATGCGCGTGACGTCAATGGTTGGAACGGAAGTATCCGGACACATTGTATCCAAAACAAAAAGCTCTGTTTTCATCGCAAAATTCCACAGTATTCTGGACATCTGTGTTGGTGAATCTTTTGCAATTTGTTTAATGAACAATGAAGACTGCAAAGAAGAAAGCTGTAGGTGGGATCGGTGTATAAGCGGCTGGCTGCAGCAACACAACCAGGAGGACTTTGACTTGGATAGCAGACGCGCTATCCGACGCTAGCCGCCGACCGCATCAATGATCGGGTGAAGTCCTTCGTCGCTCCGTCGATCTCTGGAACGCAGGTGAGCACGGGTGTTGATGAGCAGATGAGGGCTGGCTGGCGTAGGTGGATAGCTAATGTTTTTAGCATAGCTCTGTGAGGTCCCGTAGTTAAGTTAGCTTCAATGGCGTCGTTAGCAACAGCATTGTTAAGCTTCGCCAGGCTGGAAAGCATTAACCGTGTAGTTACAGGTCCATGGTTTAATAGTATTGTTGATTTTCTGTCTATCATTCCAGTCAGGGGTTTATTTCTTTTGTTTCTATCTGCAGTTAAGCCCGATGCTATCACGTTAGCTCCGTAGCTAAAGTGCTTCGCCGATGTATTGTCGTGGAGATAAAAGTCACTGTGAATGTCCATTTCACGTTCTCGACTCTCATTTTCAAGAGGATAGTATCCGAGGTGGTTTAAAATACAAATCCGTGATCCACAATAGAAAAAGGAGAAAGTGTGGAATCCAATGAACCCTTGCACCTAAGTTACGGTCAGAGCGAAAAAATATACGTCCTGCACTGCACTCTAGTCCTTCACTTTCACGTTCCTCATCCACAAATCTTTCATCCTCACTCAAATTAATGGGGTAATCGTCGCTTTCTCGGTCCGAATCGCTCTCGCTGCTGGTGTTAACAATGGGGAAATGTGAGGAGCCTTTCAACCTGTGACGTCACGCTACTTCCGGTACAGGCAAGGCTTTTTTTTATCAGCGACCAAAAGTTGCGAACTTTATCGTCGTTGTTCTCTACTAAATCCTTTCAGCAAAAATATGGCAATATCGCGAAATGATCAAGTATGACACATAGAATGGATCTGCTATCCCCGTTTAAATAAAAATATTTCATTTCAGTAGGCCTTTAACATTTACCAATGAAAATATGGCAACGCTGCTGATGGTGTGTTTGACGGAGAAACAGCTGGGAGAAGATATTGTATTACATTTGTATTACATTACTTCATAAAAACAACTGTAATTGTTTGTACTACATTCTATTGTTTTGTTTTTCATCCTATATTTCTGGTTTAAAAGTTAGCTTGTATTTGTAAAAGGCTTGACACATGTTGAAATGGTGATGTTTTGATTGTAATTCATTTCAATGGGCAACGTTGTTTCATGGTAGGTACGAACAATTAAGCTTGTATTTGGGAACTGAATAAACATCTGGTGCAGCGCAGTAGTGCACCAGTGAGACTAAAACAAGGAAACACGTTGATTGATTTGATTGATTTCAACTCCCCCATCATTCCGCTTATTTAAAGAAACATTTTAGTCGACTTGACGATTGTTGTGTTGCTTCTCCCTCTGGTTCCTATCTTCGTACCTCGTTTTCACGTCTTTGTCTTTTCTTATTGGCTGCATTGTTGTGTCAGAATCCTGCTTATTGTTTTTGTCTTGTCAGGTCGTCATTTAAGATGAGTTCATTTCAAAGGGGACAATGCAATTTCATAAAAAACACATGGTTCAAAAAGCCAGAATTAGCCGGAAGGCTAGTTTTCATCTGTAGTCCCCTGGCCATGATGTAAAAGTGTCAGGCTTGTCCCTGACAGTTTGGTCAAGTTTTAGTTTTTTCACTGTGTTTATTTTATTTCCTGTCAGCACTCTTATTTTGGTTCAGTTTCCTGTTTGTCTCCCTGAGTGCTGTGTCCCCTCAGCTGTGGCTGATTGGCACCTGGCCACACCTGGTGTCAATCAGCCAGCTGCTATTTGAACCTGCCTTCCCATCCAGTCTGTGCTGGATTATTGTAGTGTCATTCCTACCTGTTGTGTAGATATCGTTACAGCTACTACCTGTCGTGCTACTACTTGTCCTTGTACCTGTCGTCATAGCGGTAAGCTGTTCCTGTTAGCTATTTGTAGTTTGCTTTCTCCTAGCTCTTTTGTTTTGAGTTTTCTTGTTAGCCATTAGCTGTTTCCAAAAAATTGCAATTTCAAAGAAAAAGAGAGAAAAAGACAAAAAGCACACAATACATATACGATATAATAAAAAATATAATTGTCGTCGTCGGCGAGTATGATTGTCCTCCTGTTGGTGGGATTGCCTTCAGGAGAACGCCTGTGCGTGGAATCTTTTAAAGTGGGGAGACTGGTGAACAGATAGCCACCACACTGTCCTTGGCAAAGAGAAGGCCAGGGTCCAATGGCATGGAGACCAAGACAATTGGGGGCCCATCTTTGCTGCAGCCTTCTTCCGCCTTTGTGACCGTTGTGGAGCTTCTATGCAACCATCATCCGCCCACTCCACTTTTTCGACGAGGCAGACGCACAGACTCCAACGTCACTTCTTCGCTGTGGGGAGCTGTATCCGGGTGGCAAGGGAAACCCAGGACGACCGGCACCTCCTCACAGCTACAGGAGGCTGCCGGAGCTCCGGTCTGTCGGAGGACCGCCTATGGTGCGCCTACCAGCGCTTGCTTTTCTCTCAGGGTGTGCTCCCCTAGCCTTTTGTCTTCCCAGACTAACCCACAAGGCAGCGGGGCAGTGGTTGGGTGATGCCAGGGCGTGTCCACAAAGTGGGCCTGTGCATCACTCCTCTGGGGACCACAAATAAAATACAACATCACAACATAACATTTATCATAGCATCAAAACAGGCTCATCTTTTAGTGCTGGCAGCCACATTCTCCATTTTTGTGTGAAGGCCTTGTATGTTGTGACCAGCTGAACCTCCTCAGGTGCTGATTTCCACACATTTGAAATGGACACTGAATCAAAATCAGTCAAACGAATAAAGGACGTGACAGGAATGCATAGACAAGGAAGATTTATTTCATTTGCCGCCTTCGTGGATCCAAATCTTCATGTAAGCCGCGATGCATTGCATCCGTACGCTTGTAGCTTTACAAAAAGGAGGATATACAATATATATTTATACTTATCATACAAGTGAGTCCTTTGATGCATTTGGACGTGATGTGACGGTGGAAACACAGCGGGATGGACAATCATCTTCATATTTATCAAAGTGCTGATGATATTTGACAATAAATGAGCCCTTCACACACAAGTTTGCATATTTTCCACAATTGCTTTCTTCTACTTTGAAGCAGCTTGGATTCTTTTTTTCCGACACGGAAGCGACTTCATGCGATGATGAAGTGACTAAAAGACCTTTTCTTTTCTTTTTTTAACCTACTTTTCCCCTTCCTGCAAAACAGAAGATCCAAGCGTGCCAGATGAAATATGATCAAATGTGGTAGGATGTACATGAAGCAGCTACCAGGACGTTACTACCACTGTGTGTACTTTTACACGGCAGCAAAACATCCTGCAATCACCCGAGCAGAAAAGTGCCTTATAAATTCCTCACACACAGGAATGTTACGGCTCTGATGAATCTGGCATTAATCTATGAACAATCTCTGCTTGATCCTTTAAAGCAGTGTTTTTCAACCACTGTGCGCCGTGAGATACAGTCTAGTGTGCCGTGGGAGATTATGTAATTTCACATATTTGGGTTAAAAGTATTTTTTGCAAACCAGTAGTTATAATCCACAAATAATGTGCCGTTGTTGAGTGTCTGCACTGTCTAGAGCTCGGCAAAGTAACTATTATCTAATTTCACCTATTTGGGTTAAAAATATTTTTTGAAAACCAGTAGTTATAGTCTGCAAATGATGTGTTGTTGTTGACTGTCTGTGCTGTCGAGAGCTCGGCAGAGTAACCGTGTAATACTCTTCCATATCAGTAGGTGGCAGCCGGTAGCTAATTTCTTTGTAGATGTCGGGAAAGACGACGATGGTAATATGCAGACGACAGCAGGAGGCAGCATGCAGGTAAAGCAAAAATAAACAAAAGGCGAGTGCCGCTAAGAAAAGGCATTGAAGCTTAGGGAAGGCTATGCAAAACGAAACTAAAACTGAACTGGCTGCAAAGTAAACAAAAACAGAATGCTGGACGACAGCAAAGACTTGCAGCGTGTGGGAGCAGCAGACGGCATCTACAAAGTACATCCGAACATGACATGACAATCAACAATGTCCCCACAAAGAAGGATAAAAGCAACTTAAATATTCTTGATTGCTAAAACAAAGCAAGTGCGGAGAATAGCGTTTAAGGAAGACATGAAACTGCTACAGGAAAACATCAACAAAACAGGAAAAAGCCACCAAAATAAGAGCGCAAGACAAGAACTAAAACACAAAACATAGGAAAACAGCAAAAAACTACTTTGAGACAAGACCTATAGTGATGCATGGTTGGTTATGGTTTAAAGTCATATCCAACAATTGCGACAATGACTTTTTACCGTCAACCGAGTTTCGTTTTTTAATGATTTCTGCTATGTAACAAAATTTCGTTCTTATCTGCACTGTAAAGTTCAAATTTGAATGACAATAAAAAGGAATCTAAGTCTAAGTCTGGTAGTGTGCCTCCGGATTTTTTCAATGAAAGAAAGGTGCCCTGGCTCAAAAAAGGTTGAAAAACACTGGCTTTAAAGGTGCAACATTAGTCATGTCAGAGGAGTTCTTACTTGACAGTGACAAGGAAAAAGCACAAGGACAAAAGCAGGCAGTGTTAAAGTGAACCCCATTTTTTTTTTTGCATACAAACCCACAAAATAGCGGCAATAAAGAATAATTGATTTACTTTTTTTTGCCTTTTGACACAGAAGCTGCAGCGGTGGAATATTGTAGGGGTGGGAATCTTTGGGCACCTAACGGTTCAATCCGATTCCTGGGGTAATGATTCAATTGAGAATCGATTCTTGCATTGTATTATTTGGTATAATAATTATAATGAAACTTTTTCAAAACATGCTGCAGCTTAAAAATGTCTATGTAAAAATGGGTTCTTATTAAAAAAAAAAAAAATCTTAAATTTTCTTTTGGTTTTTTTGGGGAAAATTATAAATCGGTTTAGAATCGAGAAGAATAAGAATCACGATTGGGATGTGAATTGATGGTAACACTTTAGTATGGGAAACATATTCACCATTCATTAGTTGCTTATTAACATGCAAGTTAGTAACATATTGGCTCTTAATAAGTCATTATTAAGTACTTACTAATGCCTTATTCTGCATGGCCTTATTTTACAACAAGTAAGCCATTAACTGAGAGTCTTCCCTCAATAACCTCAGAATTATTGCTTATTAGTAACCCTAACCCTTATATGTTCCCCTAGTGTACATCCGTCCATCCATTTTCTACCGTTTATTCCCTTCGGGGTCGCGAGGGGCGCTGGAGCCTATCTCAGCTACAATCGAGCGGAAGGCGGGGTACACCCTGGACAAGTCGCCACCTCATCGCAGCCCTAGTGTCCAAATAACTCTAAATTAAGTCTTTGTTACTTTCATAAGCAACTAATTAATGGTGAATATTAAATGTCAAAGTACCAATGATTGTCACACACACACTAGGTGTGGCGAAATTATTCCCTGCATTTGACCCATCACCCTTGATCACCCCCTGGGAGGTGAGGGGAGCCGTGAGCAGCAGCGGTGGCCGCGCCCGGGAATCATTTTTGGTGATTCAACCCCCAATTCCAACCCTTGATGCTGAGTGCCAAGCAGGGAGGTAATATGTTCCACATACTGAAGTGTTACCAAATTGATTTTTGTGCACCCCCCCCCCCCCCACACCCCCACACACACACAACTCTCCTGCATTATTATTATATCAAAATGATCGTATTAGCATTATTTTGACACGTTGTTTTCTTCTTTCATTCATCAGAAGCAAAACATGACACAGATTCCAAAGCAGTACCATATTTTTCGGATTATAAATCACAGTTTTTTTCATAGTTTGGCCGGGGGTGCAATTTATACTCTGGAGCGACTTATGTGTGAAATTATTAACACATTACCGTAAAATATCAAATAAGATAGAAGAGGAAGCGACGCATTGTCTACCTTTGGAGTTGGCAGAGTTGTTTAGAAGCGACACAGAGGAAGAAGATTTCATGGGATTTAGCGATTAGGAGTGACAAATTGTTTGGTAAACGTATAACATGTTCTATATGTTATAGTTATTTGAATGACTCTTACCATAATATGTTACGTTAACATACCAGGCACGTTCTCAGTTCGTTATTTATGCGTCATATAACGTACACTTATTCAGCCTGTTGTTCAGTATTCTTTATTTATTTTAAATTGCCTTTCAAATGTCTATTCTTGGTGTTGGATTTTATCAAATAAATTTCCCCAAAAATTGTGACTTATACTCTAGTGCGACTTATATATGTTTTTTTCCTTCTTTATTATGCATTTTCGGCCGGTGCGATTTATACTCCGGAGTGATTTATATTCCAAAAAATTCGGTATATTAGAAGTTTGTGGCTTTAAAGGCCTACTGAAATGAATTTGTTTTATTTAAACGGGGATAGCAGATCCATTCTATGTGTCATACTTGATCATTTCGCGATATTGCCATTTTTTTGCTGAAAGGATTTAGTAGAGAACATCGACGTTAAAATTTGCAACTTTTGGTCGCTGATAAAAGAAGCCTTGCCTGTACCGAAAGTAGAGTGACGTCAAAGGTTGAAAGGCGTCTCACATTTCCCCATTGTTTTCAATGCAGCAAGAGCGATTCGGACCGAGAAAGCGACGATTACCCCATTAATTTGAGCCAGAATGAAAGATTCGTGGATGAGGAACGTCAGAGTGAAGGACTAGAGTGCAGTGCAGGACGCATCTTTTTTCGCTCTGACCGTAACTTAGGTACAAGCTGGCTCATTGGATTCCACACTCTCTCCTTTTTCTATTGTGGATCACGGATTTGTATTTTAAACCACCTCGGATACTATATCCTCTTGAAAATGAGAGTCGAGAACGCGAAATGGACATTCACAGTGACTTTACATCGGCAAAACACTCTAGCTACGGAGCTAACGTGATAGCATCGGGCTTAACTGCATACAGAAACAAAAGAAATAAGCCCCTGACTGGAAGGATAGACAGAAAATCAACAATACTATTAAACCATGGACCTGTAAATACACGGTTAATGCTTTCCAGCCTGGCGAAGCTTAACAATGCTGTTGCTAACGACGCCATTGAAGCTAACTTAGCAACGGGACCTCACAGAGCTATGCTAAAAACATTAGCTATCCACCTACGCCAGCCAGCCCTCATCTGCTCATCAACACCCATGCTCACCTGCGTTCCAGCGATCGACGGTGCGACGAAGGACTTCACCCTATCACCGATGCGGTCGGCGGCTAGCGTCGGATAGCGCGTCTGCTATCCACCTCAAAGTCCTCCTGTTTGTGTTGCTGCAGCCAGCCGCTAATACACCAATCCCACCTACAACATTCTTCTTTGCAGTCTTCATTGTTCATTAAACAAATTGCAAAAGATTCACCAACACAGTTGTCCAGAATACTGTGTAATTTTGAAATGAAAACAGAGCTTTTTGCATTGGATTTAATGGCGTCCGAATACTTCCATTTCAACGATTGACGTCACGCGCATACGTCATCATACATAGACGTTTTCAACCGGAAGTTTAGCGGGAAATTTAAAATTGCACTTTATAAGTTAACCCGGCCGTATTGGCATGTGTTGCAATGTTAAGATTTCATCATTGATATACAAACTATCAGACTGTGTGGTCGGTAGTAGTGGGTTTCAGTAGGCCTTTAAGATGTAACGTTTGAACGTTTTCTCATTTTTGTTTGAAATGGCTCATGTGTGCGCACTGAGATGCAATGCAAACAAAACAACGAGGAGTTGAACTAAAACGGCGTCTCTCCGTGACCTCTGACGAAAGCGTCCCGATACTTTTGTCCGCACCAAAAAAATGGATGATGTGAGAAATGTGCTGTGATTTCTTTGTCAACGTCACTTCACATTATATATTATGACGGCACATCATCGTAAATACAACGTAATCATAGCAACAATATCCATGTGTGTTATATGATGACGGCAACAATATTCATGTGAATATGATCATCATTCATGTAAACATGTTTCATTAGGTCATGCAAACAGGAAACCAACTTCCACAATAAAAAGGTTTGCACGTCACGAAGTCGCCGAGCGCTCGCACTGAGATCCCATGGGAGATGGCGGGGGATGTCAGTGGGAGCCTCTCGTTGGACCAGAACATCCATAAGTCCATAAAAATATTCCTTCATATTTGATGTTTCCCAGCATGAACGCTCGTTGCAGCTCAGAAGCGCTCGGCGCCGACCCAGTCTGACCAAGACTGCGGGGGAAGGTTTGAGGCGGGGCGGAGCCGTTCCGAGCCAGACTGGGCCGAGGGGCTCCTGGTGCTCAGAGGGCCTTGATGTCGTCATTCAGAAATAGAACAGTTCGTAAAGGAAGTGACGTCGCCTCAGATGCGACTGGCCGGCCTGCAGCAGTAAGTGCAGCTCCGCAGGCTGTCTCGGTCCGTGCTGCCGTCTGCGCTCCCACGCCGACCTTCGCTGTAGCGAGACACTGCGGGACACGTCAACATGTTACTGGCATATTTCGTTATTATTGTGCTGAATCAGCACATGATCATATTCACGGATCGCGTGAGAATCATTTATTTAATTATTTTAAAGTTAAAGTACCAACGATAGTCACACACACACTAGGTGTGGTGAGGTTATCCTCTGCATTTGACCCATCACCCTCACCCCCTGGGAGGTGAGGGGAGCAGTGAGCAGTAGCGGTGGCCACGTCCGGGAATCATTTTTGGTGATTTAACCCCCAACTCCAACCCTTGATGCTGAGTGCCAATCAGGGAGGTAATGGGTCCCATTTTTATAGTCTTTGGTATGACTCGGCCGGGGTTTGAACTCACGACCTACCGATCTCAGGGCAGACACTCTAACCACTGAGCAGGTGTATCAATATATTTTTATTAAGTCATGTTTTATTTCTCTATAGTACTTTTGAAATATTAACAGTTATTAAAGGTTATTATATTGTAAAATACAAACCCCAAAACCAGTGAAGTTGGCATGATGTGTAATTTGTAAATAAAAACAGAATACAATGATTTGCAAATCCTTTTCAACTTATATTCAATTGAATAGACTGCAGAGACAAGATACTTAATGTTCGAACTGAGAAACCTATTTTTTTTGCAAATAATCCTTAACTGGCAGCAACATATTGCAAAAAAGTTGGCACAGGGGCATTTTTACCACTGTGTTACATGGCCTTTCCTTTCAACAACACTCAGTAAACGTTTGGGAACTGAGGAAAACAATTTTTGAAGCTTTTCAGGTGGAATTCTTTCCCATTCTTGCTTGATGTACAACATAAGTTGTTCAACAGCCCTGGACTACGTTGTCGTATTTTAGGCTTCATATTGCGCCACACATTTTCAATGGGAGACCGGTCTGGACTACAGGCAGGCCAGTCTAGTACCCGCACTCTTTTACTACGAAGCCACGCTGTTGTAACACGTGGCTTGGCATTGTCTTGCTGAAATAAGCAGGGGCGTCCATGATAACGTTGCTTGGATGGCAACATATGTTGCTCCAAAACCTGTATGTATCTTTCAGCATTAATGGCGCCTTCACAGATGTGTAAGTTACCCATGCCTTGGGCACTAATACACCCCCATACCATCACAGATGCTGCCTTTTCAACTTTGCGCCTATAACAATCCGGATGGTTCTTTTCCTCTTTGTTCCGGAGGACACAACGTCCACAGTTTCCAAAAACAATTTGAAATGTGAACTCGTCAGACCATTGAACACTTTTCCACTTTGCATCAGTCCATCTTAGATGAGCTCGGGCCCAGTGAAGCCAGCAGCGTTTCTGGGTGTTGTTGATAAATGGCTCTGGCTTTGCATAGTACAGTTTTAACTTGCATTTACAGATGCAGCAACAAACTGTAGTTACTGACAGTGGTTTTCTAAAGTGTTCCTGAGTCCATGTGGTGATATCCTTTACACACTGATGTCGCTTTTTAATGCAGTACCGCCTGAGGGATCTAAGGTCACGGACATTCAATGTTGGTTTTCGGCCTTGCAGTTTTAAATGTTACAGAAACATTTTTATTCAGATCATTTTTTCTCAATCGTATTACGTGTTGTACTTATCTGTATAACGTATTTGTGATTTTTAGTCATTATATAATCGGTACAAAAACAAAACATGATGGACAGTACCAGTGATTCTTACAATAAAAAATGTTGATTTGGCAAACTTACATCTCTCTTCCTCTCCGTTCTCCAAGTCGTCCTCGTCGTCCTCAGGCAGCAGACGTCCATGACAGGCGTTGCTGGAAGTGATCTGACTCGACGTTTCCACGCTGGTCCCCAGCTGCAACCTGCGCATGTGACGCACTACTGCTGTGGCGTTGAACGCTTGCTGCAGCACACCCATAAAATCATTGAAATACAAATTATTATTATTATTTTTATTCATTCCTGTCCTTCACTTAAATCGTTATTTCACTAACCTTCCATTTGCTTTTGGCAAAGTTCTTCTTGATTTGAGCGCTGACGGACTCGTGGATGTTCTTGTCCAAAGCTGTGTCACCACAGATCCTACACATCAAGTACTGTAGTATAAGTACTGTAGTATAAGTAATATACTGTAGTTCTCTCATTCATTCTGCAGTACTACATGCACTACATTATGTGTTGTTCAGAGCTGTGTCACCAGAGATCCTACACATCACGTACTGTAGTATAAGTACTCTAGTATAAGTACTGTAGTAGAAGTAATATACTGTAGAACTCTCATTCATTCTGCAGTACTACATGCAATACATTCTGTATTGTTCAGAGCTGTGTCCCACAAATTCTACACATGCAGTACTGTAGTTTTACTATGTACTGTAGCACTATTGATAATTCCTGCAGCATTCTACATGTACTACGTGTATTGAGACACACTTTTGTTCTTCACAAATATAAATTATTTATCTTAGACTGTCAAATCAGAGTTACAAAGTTAGATATAAGTTATCATGTAATATTTTCTGTACATAAGACACATACTTCAATACTTGAAAGTTATCATGTAATATTTGCTGTACGAATGACGTGTATTTCAGTACTTGAAAGTTATCAAGTAATATTTTTCTGTACGTAAGACGTGTACTTCAGTATTTTAAAGTTATCATACAATATTTATTGTACGTAAGACGAGTAGTACTTCCACGTAATGTGGCAGAGTCTCGTCAACCAAGACAGCCCCACGGCATCTACAGCCTTAGTGACTACGGGTGGATCTCATCCACCCTCAAAGCCCTGCCACCAATGAGCTCTCTAACTACTTCGGAAACCTCAGCCCCAGAAATAGGAGAGCCCACCACAGATTCCCCAGGCACTTATAGGAAGACGTGTAGGTGGGATTCAGGAGGTCTTCGAAGTATTCCCTCCACCGATCCACAACATCCCAAGTCAAGGTCAGCAGCACACCGTCCCCACTATACATGGTGTTGACAGTGAACTGCTTCCCCCTCCTGAGGCGGCGGATGGTGGTCCAGAATCTCTTCAAAGCCGTCCGGAAGTCATTTTCCATGGCTTCCCCAAACTCCAACCACGTCTGAGTTTTTGCCTCTGCGACTGCCAAAGCCATGCGCCCCTTGGCCTATCAGTGTCTGTCCGCTGCCTATGGGGTCCCTTGAGCCAAAATTACCCGTTAAGACGCCTTCTTCAGCTTGACAGCATCCCTCACCGCTGGTGTCGACCACTGGGTTCTGTGTTTTCCGCCACGATAGGCACCAACCACCTTTGTGGTCACAGCTACAATTGGCTGCCTCAACAATAGAGGTACGGAACATAATCCACTCGGACTCAATGTCCAGCGCCCCCCTCGTGACATAGTCAAAGTTCTTCCGGAGGTGGGAACTGAAAATGACGGGAGACTCTGCTAGATGTTCCCAGTAGACCCTCATTCTGCATTTGGGCCTGGCGGGTCTGACCGGCATCCTCCCCACCATTGGAGCCAACTCACCACCAGGTGATTGGTTGAAAGCTCCGCCCCTCTCTTCACCCGAGTGTCCAAAACATGAGACCGCAAATCCCATGATACAACAACAAAGTTGATCATGGAACTGTGGCCTAGGGTGTCCTGGTGCCAACTGCACATATGGACACCCTTGTGTTTGAACATTGTGTTTGTTATGGACAATCTGTGACGAGCACAAATGTCCAGTAACAAAACACCACTCTGGTTGAGATGAGGGCTTCCATTCCTACCAATTAGGCCTCTCCAGATTTCACTGTCGTTGCCAATGTGAGCGTTGAAGTCCCCCAGCAAAACAAGGGAATCAACTGGGGGAGCACTCTCCAGTACTCCCTCGAGGTAATCCAAAAAGGGTGGGTACTCTGAGCTGCTGTTTGGTGCGAAAGCACAAACAACAGTCAGGACCCGTTCCCCCACCGAAGGCAGAGGGAAGCTACCCTCTTGTGTAATGGGGGAAAGTCTACGTACAGGCTTTGAGCCGCAGGGACATACGTTTTGCCACCCCCAGCCCGTCACCTCTCACTGCTTGCAACTCTAGAGTCCAGTCCCCTTCCAAAACCTTTGCTGTGCGTTGAAATGAGTCCGACTTGATCCAACCGGAACTTCTACCTCACACACCAGCTCAGGCTGCTTCCCCTCCAGCAAGGTGATGTCCCAAGAGCTCCCCTGTGTAGCCGAGAATTGGACTCCCAAGTGCCCTGCCTTCGACTGTCGCCCAGCTCACACTGCGCCCGACTTCAATGCCCCCACCCTCTATGAGTGGTGAGCCCATTGGAGCATATGTAAGACCTACTATATACTTTAATACTTAAAAGTTATCATGTAATATTTCCTATACGCAAGATGTGTACTTCAGTATTTTAAAGTTATCATGTAAAATTTCTTGTTGAAAGTTATCATGTAATATTTCCTGTATGTAAGACATGTACTTTAGTGCTTCAAAGTTACCATGAAATATTTTCTGCACGTAAGACGTGTACTTCAGTATTTTAAAGTTATCATGTAATATTTCCTGTACGTAAGACGAGTAGTACTTTATCACTTTACTACCATGGATGCTGCAGTGCCAGCTCACACAAGGATCTCTTCTCAGGATCTTTCTCCATCATGTGGCAGATGAAGTCTTTGGCTACAAAAGAAACGTATTATACTTATGATCATCAACACATTTGATTATGGATTTCAGTTCTACCTGAATCAGAGATGTCGTCCCAGTAAGGAGAGTCAAATTCATATTCCGCTTTCAGGATCTGCTCAAACAACTTGGCGTCGTTCTCGTCGTAAAACGGAGGATAGCCGCACAATCTGAAAGTGTGTCATTGAAATATATTAACAAATAGATAGATACCCAATATATTTTACATTTCTAAATGACATGTTAGCGCCTCCTGTGGGCGATGCTCCAAAGGCTGTGTAAGACATGCTAGCATACTTGTAAGTAAGACATATACAGAGTAAGACATAAGAGATGTTAGCATTCATATGCTTGATGGTTAATATTTAATAGAAATATGGACTCACAAAATGTAAGAAATGACTCCAATGGACCAACAATCCACTGCTTTGCTGTACGGCTTCTGAGCGAGCACCTCTGGAGCTGTGACGTGCACACAACAAACATGTTGATCTGCTGGGTCAAGTGGTACTACGAGAGTACTACGTGGGTCATGTAGTAGTACGTGTACTTGAGTGAGTATGAGATGAGAGGCTCTTACAAGCCGACGCGCACAAGAGGAAGTCAGCTGAGCTAGAAAGTGCCGAGCATACCAAAGACAAAAGAAAGCTCACCCACATATCCGGGAGTACCGCATGCCGTGGACATGACGCTGCCGGTTCCTTCGATCTTGGACAAGCCAAAGTCACTGATCATGATCTCGGAGTCTTCATCCATGCTGTAATACAGCAAGTTTTCCGGCTACACAAACGCAGCAGTTAAAGGAGGGGACAAAATGTGGACGGTGCACATTTTTCTTCCCTTCCCTACCTTCAGGTCTCTGTGCACGATGCCCATATCGTGAAGATATTTGACCGCGTCCAAGATCTGTCTGATGAGCTGGCTGGCGTCTCTCTCCGTGTAGAAGCCCTTCTCCACGATCCTGTCAAATAGCTCGCCGCCTGATACTCTGAGCAAGGCAAGAGAGAAACAAAAACGCTGGAAACAATTCCGTGTTGCATTTTTACGTCTAGTTCGAAGTACGTGAAAGGATCAAAAGATGGCGAAATATTACACCACCAAATTGGACAGCTTGTGTCGATGGCAAAGACAAAATGACAAGTGGAGTTCCTAAAGGCTCTGATCTTGAGCCACTTGTATTCAACTTGGTAAAGAAGCTTTAAATGGAAACTGCACTTTTTGGGGGTATTTTGCCTATTATTCACAACCATTATGAGAGACAAGAACACATTTGTCTTCTTTTTTTAAAATGTGTAAATAAAAATCTGCTTACAATGGAGCCATGGTGTAATTGCGTTTATTCCGACCATAAAACCCAATAAATAAACATCCAAAAAGCACCAACAATACTCCTTTTGCATTTTGTGACCTGAATATTAAGTAGTATTAGCAATGTTGTTATTAAAAGCGCTAACGTTAAGGACCCACATTGATCAGACTTTGATTGACTTCCTTAGCAACTTCCTTAACTGAGCAGGTGGCCTTGTGGTTAGAGTGTCCGCCCTGAGATCGGCAGGTCGTGAGTTCAAACCCCGGCCGAGTCATATCAAGGGCTATAAAAATGGGACCCATTACCTACAAGCTTGGCACTCATCATCAAGGGTTGGAATTGGGGGTTAAATCACCAAAATGATTCCCGAGCGCAGCCACCGCTGCTGCTCACTATTCCCCTCACTTCCCAGGACCTGGAACAAGGGGATCGGTCAAATGCAGAGGGTAATTTCACCACCTAGTGTGTGTGTGACTATCAGTGGTACTTTAACTTTAACTTTATGCTGCTGCATTAACATCATCAGCTGGTGAGCTGCTTTCTCACCTCAGAGCTTGTGAAGTTTATTTTAGATTGTAAATCATGCCTCTCACCTTGATGGTAAAATGATGAGGACATGAACTGAGAAATTAGTCAACTTTGACAGCCAATTAATACCCGGAGATTACAAAAAAGACACGCGAAAGACGCTGGTTTGCACCACCCTTCTTTTTTTAATCCTTTGTGAGGATTATGAGTCATTCTTCATCTAAATGGGAATATATCATCATCCTAACAGTTGGTATCCCAGTGAGAGCAGATATTATACAGTAAGTGATTGTTTTATTGTGTGAATGCACATATAGTATTCTACACCAAAATGTCATCTATTTATTATTATTCCGCCCAAAAACTTTCAGTTTTCCTCCGATCAGAACCGTTCTAGTATCAAAACATTCGGCTCAACCTGGAATCGGGAAAATTACAATATCCCAGATTACCCAAAATTCCTGGTGTTCCAGGACATTTTTCCCATTGAAAATGAATGGCCCATTTTCGAACATGCACAATTCCCACCATCCACACACTCCACTCACTTTTGACAATCAAACAACCATTTTCCAAATTCCGAAAAATTCCCGGTTTTCCAAAACCCTGTTTTTCCTCATTCTGGAAAGTTTTCACAGTCCACATTTTTCAATCGTTTTTGACCATTGCACCTTCAAAACATGTCTCTTAGTTTGGACAACAAAAGTTATAAATTTGTTCTCATACAAATTCCCGGTTTTCCCAGAATTCCAGGAATTCCGAAATACCCATTCTCAATCCAAACTATTATTACGTCAACATTTTTCAACCGATTCGAAAAATTCCAACACCAATCCATTCATATTATCTTGGACAATTGTGCTAGTATCAGTATTTTAAAACATTCCCAGTTTTGTCATTTCCAGGGAATCCACATTCAAATTAATGGACGTATTCATAGTTCTACAATGCTCTAAATTCTCCAAATTTTTCGCATTTTTTAAACCTGATTCTAACCTTTCAGCCGTCCATCCACAATGCTATTCCCATATATCGAAGACAAAACATGTTCTCCCTTTCCCAAAATTCCCGGTTTTCCCAGAATTTTCTCCCCTATTATAATGAATGGGAAATATCCAATCTACTGCATGTCCCACATTTGTCATCCGATTTGAACCGTTCCAAAATCCACACACTCCACTCACCCTGGACATTCAAGCCAGAATGTTCCCCAGTTCCCTGATTACTAGGAATTACCAGGAATTTCCCTCCATTGAAAAAGAATGGGCAATATACAAACCTCTCCAGATTCCACATTTCTCAACCAATTTGAACCGTTTGAACATCCACACACTCCACTCAACCTGGAAAGTCAAGCATTTCAGTTCCGCCGACGCGTATCGGCAGTTCGGCAGCTTGCGCACATAGGGCATTCCCACGCAATTCCTACCAGAATTGCAAATTTTAGTTATGTTTGTTGTTCCTCATAAAGTCAGCACGAGTTATAGTTAGTGTTATAGATGAAAGAAAAAGTCAACGTTGTGATGTGTTTGTGAAATGAATGCGTCGCCGTATGTTTAAAAATGCGAAAAATACGTAAATATTAAATGTTATTATGAATGTGCCTGTTACTATATTACATATATACTTAGAGTGTGTGTATAAAATCTTGATGGAAGTGTTTAGCTGTGTTTTGAAGCTTTTTATAGGCAGAATAGAGCGACTCCAGGTCATTATTATTCCTATGCACTAAATTAGTCTGCTTTCTTAAACGATAACTTTTAAATGTCATGTGACTATTGGTCATATGCCATGTGCCTCTCGTACACTGGGGGGATACCTTTTTCCATTTAGCACGCATTTATGTATGCTTTTCCTGTTGACCTATGACGTCACACTAGGCATCTGCGGCTCCTTACAAGTTACCAACTGAGCTCTGTTGTACATGATGTCCACTGTCATACTGCCACAGATTACAAATATTTTGTCTCTAATTGCTAAGCTGATTTAAAGGCCTACTGAAACCCACTACTACCGACCACGCAGTCTGATAGTTTATACATCAATGATGAAATCTTAACATTGCAACACATGCCAATACGGCCGGGTTAACTTATAAAGTGACATTTAAAACTTCCCGGGAAATATCCGGCTGAAACGTCGCGTGACGAAGTCAGAGTAACGTAAGTTATGGTACCCGTAGAATCCTATACAAAAAGCTCTGTTTTCATTTCATAATTCCACAGTATTCTGGACATCTTTTGCAATTTGTTTAATGAACAATGAAGGCTGCAAAGAAGACAGTTGTAGGTGGGATCGGTGTATTAGCAGCGGACTACAGCAACACAACCAGGAGGACTTTGTTGGAGCGCTAGCCGCGCTAGCCACGCTAGCCGCCGACCTCACCTTGACTTCCTACGTCTCCGGGCCGCCAAACGCATCGGGTGAAGTCCTTCGTCCTTCTGCCGATCGCTGGAACGCAGGTGAGCACGGGTGTTGATGAGTAGATGAGGGCTGGCTGGCGTAGGTGGAGAGCTAATGTTTTTAGCATAGCTCTGTGAGGTCCCGTTGCTAAGTTGCTAAGTTAGCTTCAATGGCGTCGTTAGCACAGCATTGTTAACCTTCGCCAGCCTGGAAAGCATTAACCGTGTATTTACATGTCCACGGTTTAATAGTATTGTTGATCAGGGGGTTTATTTTTTTGTTTCTATATGCAGTTAAAGCACGATGCTATCACGTTAGCTCGTAGCTAAAGCATTTCGCAGATGTATTGTCGTGGAGATAAAAGGCACTGAATGTCCATTTCGCGTTCTCGACTCTCATTTTCAAGAGGATATAGTATCCGAGGTGGTTTAAAATACAAATCCGTGATCCACAATAAAAAAAGTAGAGTGTGGAATCCAATGAGCCAGCTTGTACCTAAGTTACGGTCAGAGCGAAAAAAGATACGTCCATCACTGTCTCTCAAGTCCTTCACTGTAACGTTCCTCATCTATGAATCTTTCATCCTCGCTCAAGTTAATGGGGTAATCATCACTTTCTCGGTCCGAATCTCTCTCGCTCCATTGTAAACAATGGGGAATTGTGAGGAATACTAGCTCCTGTGACGTCACGCTACTTCCGGTACAGGCAAGGCTTTTTTTTATCAGCGAGCAAAAGTTGCGAACTTTATCGTCGATTTTCTCTACTAAATCCTTTCAGCAAAAATATGGCAATATCGCGAAATGATCAAGTATGACACATAGAATGGATCTACTATTCCCGTTTAAATAAAAAATAATAATTTCAGTAGGCCTAGCTGACAGCATCAAGAAATGATCGTTGTTTGCGCTACGAACCTGACGCTACGAACAAGAAGATCTCTGAGCGGATGTAGGTCCGAAGCAAATAGTAAATGGTAAATGGGTTGTACTTGTATAGCGCTTTTCTGCCTGCAAGGTACTAAAAGCGCTCTGACACTATTTCCACATTCACCCATTCATACACACATTCACACACTTATAGTGGGAACTGCCATGCAAGGCCCTAACCACAGAAGCAAAGAAATACCGGCGTGAGAGAGTTTTTTCAAAGGACGTTTGGAACGGCGAATCATGGAAACAATACTTTAGAATTTTTCGAAAATCCTTCATAATGCTGTGTGGATTGATGGAAGGAGTTTTGAATCCAAGGGAAAAGACCGTTCCTGTCCCAGTCGATCCTGTTCTAGATGAAGGTTGCAATTGTCCTGGACTATCTTGCCAGTTGTGTGAAATACAGAGTTATTGTGAATCAGTTTGTAGTGCACAAATGCAGCATGAAGAGGTTTGCGTACGCTTTATTATCTGCCTTGTAATACCTGCTTCTTTCCCATTTCATTCGTACTTTAGGAGTCCGAATTAAGTCGGGATTATCCATTTCCTTAGCTATCTTCTTAAAGCGGAACTGCACTATTTTTTGGAATTTGGACAAGAAGACTTTTTTTTTTTTTTGTATTCTAATTTATAAAAATCGGCTCATTCTTGGTGGCTCGCAATGCATCTAATGGGAGCAATCAATTATTCCTCTAAATCACTTTAAAAATGCATTCAAAAACCGTCATCAATACTTCCTTAACGTTTTGTAACTTGTATAATAACCAAGCTGTAGCGACATTGTTATTGTAAAAGTGAAAATTGGGGAAAACTTTTTCTAGCATACTAATACATCGGCATGCTACGGCATTATCCGCAAAAGCTAACTACAGAAAGAGATAAGCTCATTTCTACGTCAACACAAATAGCGTTTGAGTTTTTAATACACAACACTGCAATAGGACACCAATCTGTACTGACTAAAAAACATGAACAATCAGATTAAAGTATCTGTAAAGTATTAGCCCACATTTTATGTTGTGTTTGTTCACAACTAGCTCGCAGTGTATGTACTGAAGTTGTAATAACAAGCCTGGTGTGCTGCATGTATCACGATCAACATTTAAAGTGTGACTCACTAGATGGACAGTTGTCTGTTTGGTCCAGCTGGCCGGGGAAGTTGTTTCCGGGTTTTTTCACGCCATTTACTGTATGTTGAAATATCTTGGCTCCAAGTTCCACATTTATAGAGTTAACTTTATAACATTAACCTCACTCTCTCGGCTTCCGTCTGCTCCAACGTCTCACCCTTCCTTTGTGCTCGCTTCTATAACCCACATTGGCCGTCCCTTCCAGGGTTTCACGTTGTTCCCATTGGGTTGAGTTTTTTTCTTGCCCTGATGTGGGATCTGAGGCGAGGATGTCATTGTGGCTTGTGCAGCCCTCTGAGACATTTGTGATTAAGGGCTATATAAGTCAACTTTGATCGATTGATTGACTTAAGAGCTTTCAGTTTTGGTTGATTTTGGTTGAGTTTTGGAGCATTATTGGTCCTCAAGGCTCTGTTCTCTGGATCTTCTGTTTGAAGCATTAAGCATGTCGACAGGTTTAACAGCTGCAATTGGTGTGGTGCTCAAGGATAAAACAGGTGTGTGGTGCTTCTCAGGGCTCTGTTCTGGAGCCCCTTGGTTGAAAAGTAGTGGCTTGAGAACAGAGCGTTGAGGAACTCCCACTGTAATTCCCACTGTAATGTATGCCTTGAATATCAATACTAGCTCAGGGGCGGAAGGAGCGTTGCATAGCTGCCAACATTTGGTGTTTGATATATCGGATTGCAAATGTGGCTGTAGGAAACCTCACTCTCTTACGCATTAGGCGTGAGCTGTGGTTGTAGCTCATTGCTTGGCACTCTCACTTCTCAAACAGCTGACCAATTATGAGAGCACTGGGCAGAACGAAGGGAGATGAACCAGGCGGGTTACGTGTTTAAGTTAGGCTGACCATATTCTGAAATCCAATCGTGCCAAGGCAGGCAGCACGCCAAGGCCGGGACTAGGTGAAAATTTGCTAATGATACTTGAACTTGCTTTATAAATAATATATTTATTTGAATAAAGCATTTTTTCTCCTCTGTTGACAGCAGTGTTGGCGCTAGGAATTTTCAAAATGGGGTCGCAGAGATCCCGTCAAGTCATAAAAATGGGGTCCCACAGTAAATTTTTGGGGTCCCACTTTTTTGCAAGCGTTTTGAAAACAAATGACAAATGTATGCATTATCCTGTTATATCTCACATTCTATATTGTGTTTTGGAAAAAGGTTGTCATAAACGTTACTTAATTCATTAAAAAAATAATTAAAAAAAGAAAACAAATTTGTATGCATATGTAAATTTATTCAGTTATAAACATTCATTCACTTTCTTCTTTCCTTCATAGATCTAAACTTTACCGCTGCTGGTAGTTTTTTCTATGTTTTTTATTTAATAAGTTGTAGGTGTATTTATTTCAGTATAAAAGTGTAAAAAGTGTTTTACTTGGGTCATGAAATGATGATAATGGTGTGCCAGGGCATACATACATTTTATATTTAACGTTTAAATCTCTGGAGTCTACATCAACTTCAGATCTATCCCTCATTTCAAAATGTTTTAGTTTTTTTTATGTTGTTTTTTTATGTATATATTTGTACCATGAATTGATTAACGTGGACCCCGACTTAAACAAATTGAAAAACTTATTCGGGTGTTACCATCGACCCCAAAAGGGACAAGCGACAGAAAATGGATGGATGGATGTACTGTACTGTGCAATCTACTAATAAAAGTTTCAATCAATCGATCAATCCACTCCCTCGCTCTCTCTGTCTCTGCCCCTCCCTCACGAATGCTGCTGCGTGCGCACACCTTCACAATTTGTTTTGTTTTTAACCCCTTCTTAACCCAGGATGTACATTGAAAATACACACAACCCTAATTCAAAATGCCGGACATTTGAGGCATTTAAGAAACCCCGCCCGGACAGCCCGGTCAGCCCCGCAAAAGAGGACATGTCCGGGGAAAAGAGGACGTATGGTCAGTCTAGTTTAAGTAGGACGTGACACATGAAGCTAATATTTCGAAAATGGCCGCTGAGTTCGCACCAATTAGGAATGTGTGTCCAAGCATTTGTCTACACCAGCTTCTGCTACCCAGTGTGGCTCGGTTTCTTTTTCAAAAAAAGTGCTGCCCCTGGAAGGTTTCAATATTTTACAGACTCAAAAGAGTGCGCGGTGTGTGTGACGTAAGAGTGTGGCATCACTGTGCAACAATAGGCACACATATCAAGCCCAACTCACAGCTGCATGACCAGGTAGAGATGAGATGCACTTTCAAAGATGTCCTCCAGCGAGACGATGTTGGGGTGCTTGATTCTGCGGAAGAAAGACAGAACGATTGCTTTCAGTGCTGTGAAGTAGCCAGCAGATGGCGTTATTACTGCTGCATACAGTATACAGTATACAGTACACAGTACACATTGTACTGTATGTTTCCTTGAGGATGTCTTGCAGGGGAAAAGGAGGCTATGAGTAAAATATGCAGTCAGTGTGAAGTTTCAACAGAGCATCTCTGTCAACAATATGTGCGCTGTCACTTTAAGACGGAGGGAAATGATGGAGGATTTTGCAGGATAAGCATCTTTTCCCACATTGTTGGGGGGTTTTTTTGTCTGTTTTTGCCTGATCGCATTCCGTGCTCCTTTATATGTTTAATGGTGACTCCACATTTGAGTCCATATTCCCTCCCCATCCCCCCTCCTCCCTCCCTTGCCCCGCTTCCTCCTCTCCAATGCACTGCTGCAAGGAACTCCATCTCCGCCTCGGTGTGCTGTTGCCCCGGCAACAGGGACACTAAAAATAGGCCTATCTTCTTTACTCCTGACATTTCCGGTGCACAATCCGAGTGTTTCCATTGACACGGTGTATCAAGTCGTGTTGACCCCGCGTGTGGACGTCGAGACTCACCTGTGCAGAACCGCGATTTCGTTCTCGATGTTGTTCTCTTTGCCTTCCAGCGCTTTCTTGGGGATGCACTTGATGGCCACCAGCCTCTGGGTCCTCTTCTCCTCCGCTAGAAGCACCTCAGAGAACGCTCCCCTGGGTGAAAAGACACACAAGTACATTAACTTCTACATGAATAGAACCACATGGCGTGTGTGGCTTCCCCTGTGGGTTGTGCTCAAAATACTTTCAAAGGTAATTAGACAAACGATCAATGATTAATAGACAGTTCATCTTGAGCATATTGTATGTGCTTTTCAGTCCCATAAAGGTGTCAACCAGGCACAGGCTACAAAGTAACATTGATTATTTTGGCACATGAGTACCGTAATTTCCGGACTATAAGCCGCTACTTGTTCCCCTCGTTCTGGTCCCTGCGGCTTATACAACGGTGCGGCTTATATGCGGCCTGTTCTTCTCCGACACCGACGAAGAGGATTTCGGTGGTTTTAGTACACAGGAGGAAGACGATGACACAATGATTAAAGACTGACTTTTCATATACCGGTAGGCTGGTTATTTTGATAACGTACAGGCGAGCACTTTGTATTACTTTGCACCGTTGTATTATTTGTACTCTGCATGAATGCTGTTCGCCATGTCAAAGATGTGAAAGTTTGATTGAATGATTGAAAGATTTATTGTTAATAAATGTGACGCTTTGCGTTCCCAAACAGTCATCTCTGTCCCAACAATCCCCTCCGTGGTAGCAGGAACCCCTATATGCTACGGTAATTACACATCAAAACCCTGCGGCTTATAGTCGGGTGCGGCTTATATATGGAGCAATCTGTATTTTCCCCTAAATTCAGCTGGTGCGGCTTATAGTCAGGTGCGGCTTATAGTCCGGAAATTACGGTAGTTTGATTGCAATCAGATACATCAAAACATGACAACGTTTTTCTTTTTTAACTAAAACTAAATAGTTTGGGACACGAAACACGAAACATAAGACAACTTATTAACACACAAACAACAGACAAATATATTGTACATACAAATGCACATACATACTCACATACATATAATTATACATACATATGTATACACACATACGTATATTCAATTATTAATACATACATATGCGCACAATTAAGTACATACACTCCCACATACATACACAAATACAGAACATACATACACAAATACAGTACATACATATATACACGGTACATACATCCACAAGCACATTCACTGTACAAACATACATATACACATACTGTACATATACAAGCACATATGCATACATACACTCATGCATATAATCACGTTTCATCAAACATATATAAACGTTGTTCCCCTAGAGCAGTGGTCCCCAACCACCGGTACCGGTCCGTGGACCGATTGGTACCGCGCCACACAAGAAATTAAAAAAAACAAAAAAAATGTGTTTTTTTATTAAATCAACATAAAAAACACAACATATACGTTATATATCAATATAGATCGATATAGTCCGCAGCTACAAAAAAGGTTGGGGACCACTGCCCTAGAGGAAACTGGGTAAAACACGGCACACTGACAAAGCTTATCCTATTTTTACTATAACAATCTACAAGGTTAATACAGTTCGCTTATCTTTCTTCCCCTCCATGTATTTGCTTTCTTTTGTATTTCAAGTTATCATTACATATATGTATTGTTGCATTTGAAACAATTGTATTGTTGATAATAGAGGTCATTATTGTTATTCATTATCAACAGTGTTATTTCTATTGGTATTTGTATTGCTCCATTTGTAGTGTATAAATGTTCATTGAGATTTTTTTTATTAATATTTACTTCACTAACTGCTTCTTTGCTATCACTTTTCGTATCATATTTGTAGATATTGTATTTACTGATGCTGTTCTGTTGTTGTTGTTATTGTAATAGTTATTGTTGTGTTTGCTGTTGTTGTTTCTCTGTCTTATCTGCCTCTTGTCTCAGCAATTTCCCCCTCTGTCTTCTTTTTTTTCACTTTCCATCCCTTCCTGCTCCTGCCTGGCTGCGCCAAATAATAATATCAATACATTTAATAAAGTCAAATACAAATAAGGCAACAAGAGAAGTATCCCACACTTCTCTTTTGTAAAGTAAATCTGTACAGCAAATATGGGCATCAACATCAACAATATGATTTGCCTGAGTAGCTGGACAGGACAGTAATAACACACACACACACACACACACACACACACACACTGGCTCCCTCTCCCTGTTTCTTGTTCGGCGTGCTCAGCCAATCAGGCCTGAGGATTTCACGGCCTTACAGACAGTCACAAATTATAATAATTTTTTTGCCTCTACAGTGATAACAAACAAAATCTTGATGATGAAAAAACTCCTCCAAAAGAAACCTTAACAAGGAGGCTCAAGAGCCACAAGTTGTAAACCCCTGGGTTAGCTCAAAGGTCAACGCACACACACATTAGCTTTGTGTGTTGTCAGCTAATAATTAGGATTTATCAAAGTTTAGTTACTAACATTAGCTATCAATAAATGCATTTTCTAACATAACAACAACATGACTGCAAACCAACAAGCAATTGTATTAAACATAATTATCAGAGGTAGGTAGAGTAGCCAAAAAATTTACTCAAGTAAGGGTAATTTGACCTTAGAGCAGGAATGTTGAAAGTGCGGCCCGGGGACCATTTCTGGCGCCGTAGCTCATTTTTAACGGCCCACGGCGCATTCTATTAATACTAGTAAAAACAAAACAAAACCTAAAAAAGTACAAAAAAGAGCCAACAAGTAAAATGTAACAAGAAAAAGCTGCCATGCAGGCGTTTTTTTTAATTCAAAAATAATAATGATTTAAAATCGATGTTGTTATGAATTATTGACCTAGTCAAGGCTCCAATTACTTCACAACAAATAATCCACTTTGACATTTTTGGGGGAGAAATGTTGTCTTTTTGCCATAAAAAAGGGCATAAAAAATGAAAAAAAGACCCACTTAATCAACGGATAGACCTGAAGTTGATTTGGAGATTAAAGCGTTGAATAAAAAAAAAATTTAATCATGACTTATTTTTAACTTTATTATGACTGAGACACTTCCAGGTCCCTGGTACCAAACTTGAGGGGAGCCCTGAAGATAAAAAAAAATCTATATAGCGTATTGGTTTTTAAAAATAATGAATAATATCAAAATGGCCCCCGCATTCTTTAATTTTCAGGCGACGGCCCTCAGTGAAAGAAGTTTGGACACCCCTGCTTTAGGATTATTATTATGACTCAGGTAAAAGTAAAAAGTAGTCATCCAAATAATTACTTGAGTAAAAATAAGTATTAAGTGGGTAAAAAAAACTACTCAAGTACTGAGGAACTGGTGTTTAACTTCTGCTCCAAGCGTGTGAGCGTGTTTGTTTGTTTGTTTGTTTGTGAGAGAGAGAGAGAGAGAGAGAGAGAGAGAGAGAGAGAGAGAGAGAGAGAGAGAGAGAGAGAGAGAGAGAGAGAGAGAGAGAGAGAGAGAGAGAGAGAGAGAGAGAGAGAAACACTACTACAGCTTGTACAACAAAACATGCACATTTAGTCACGTATGATGATATAATAACACGGCTGATCTTAGCGCAGCTAAAACAATAAAAACATCTACAACAGGGGTCACCAACCTTTTTGAAACCAAGGGCTACTTCTTGGGTACTGATTACTGTTAGATACACACTTAAATAAATTGCCAGAAGTAGCCAATTTGCTCAATTTACCTTTAACTCTGTTATTATTAATAATTAATGATATTTATCTTTGTGGAAACACTGATCATCTTAATGATTTCTCACAATAAATATATATAGAAACAGATAAATATCAATATGCAACACTTTATTTTTATATTTTCTCTAAGTGCACATTTTTCAAATTGAACATTTTCAAATGATCACTTCTAAGACAGTCTTGTGAAATCACAATATCCCATTTTAACTAGCTAGCCACTAACATTTTTTTAACAAATCATGAATTACTTTGCACCATGTTTGTACAAATAATAACTCATGTAAAATACAAAAGTAAACTCTCAAATTTTTAAATCATGTCACACTTTGAACTGGACACCAAATCTGTTATCTGTTTCTTTGTCAGTTAGTGGGAAGCCTGGCATTGCATGCTGTTAACTAGTGTGTTGTACTCTGGTGTGTAACTTGACACTGCAACTCTGAGTGAGTCTTGCAGATGTGCATCAGTGAGGCGTGTTCTGTGTTTGTTCTTGATGAAGTTCATGTCAGAAAAGGCCGATTCACAAAGATAAAATTTTTCGTCATTGTTTGCGGAACCTTCTTAATCTTTTGGACATATTTTCACAGCAATCTGGCCTTAAAGGCCTACTGAAACCCACTACTACCGACCACGCAGTCTGATAGTTTATATATCAATGATGAAATCTTAACATTATAACACATGCCAATACGGCCGGGTTAACTTATAAAGTGACATTTTAAATTTGCCGCTAAACTTCCGGTTCGAAACGCCTCTGAGGATGACGTATGCGTGTGACGTAGCCCGGCGAACACGGGTATGCCTTCCACATTGAAGCCGATACGAAAAAGCTCTGTTTTCATTTCATAATTCCACAGTATTCTGGACATCTGTGTTCGTGAATCTGTTTCAATCATGTTCATTGCATTATGGAGAAGGAAGCCGAGCAAGCAAAGAAGAAAGTTGTCGGTGTATTTTTCGAACGTAGTCAGCCACAACAGTACACAGCCGGCGCTTCTTTGTTTACATTCCCGAAAGATGCGGTCAAGATGGAAGAACTCGGATAACAGAGACTCTAACCAGGAGGACTTTTGATTTGGATACACAGACGCCTGTAGAGAACTGGGACAACACAGACTCTTACCAGGATTACTTTGATTTGGATGACAAAGACGCAGACGTGCTACTGTGAGTATGCAGCTTTGGCTTTTTTTTGCGTATGTACGTAACTTTTTTAAAATATATAAGCTTTATGAACCTTGGGTTAGGTGAACGGTCTTTTGGGCTGAGTGATTGTGTGTGTTGATCATGTGTTTGAATTGTATTGGCGTGTTCTATGGAGCTAGGAGCTAGCAGAGGAGCTAGGAGCTAGCATAACACGTACCGTACCGTACGTGCGCGTCACGTACGTAACTTTTAAAAATATATAAGCTTTATGAACCTTGGGTTAGGTGAACGGTCTTTTGGGCTGAGTGATTGTGTGTGTTGATCAGGTGTTTGAATTGTATTGGCGTGTTCTATGGAGCTAGGAGCTAGCAGAGGAGCTAGGAGCTAGCATAACAAACACGCAGGTGTTATTATGCAGGATTAATTTGTGGCATATTAAATATAAGCCTGGTTGTGTTGTGGCTAATAGAGTATATATATGTCTTGTGTTTATTTACTGTTGTAGTCATTCCCAGCTGAATATCAGGTACCGTGAGTATGCAGCCTTGGCTGCTAAACATTCGATAACTTGACCGTATGTGCGCGTCACGTACGTAACTTTTTAAAAATATATAAGCTTTATGAACCTTGGGTTAGGTAAACGGTCTTTTGGGCTGAGTGATTGTGTGTGTTGATCAGGTGTTTGAATTGTATTGGCGTGTTCTATGGAGCTAGGAGCTAGCAGAGGAGCTAGGAGCTAGCATAACAAACACGCAGGTGTTTTTATGCAGGATTAATTTGTGGCATATTAAATATAAGCCTGGTTGTGTTGTGGCTAATAGAGTATATATATGTCTTGTGTTTATTTACTGTTGTAGTCATTCCCAGCTGAATATCAGGTCACCCCCGGCTCTCACAGCATCTTCCCTATCTGAATAGCTTCAACTCCCCACTAGTCCTTCACTTGCACTTTACTCATCCACAAATCTTTCATCCTCGCTCAAATTAATGGGGAAATTGTCGCTTTCTCGGTCCGAATCTCTCTCACTTCATGCGGCCATCATTGTAAACAATAGGGAACTTTGCGTATATGTTCAACTGACTACGTCACGCTACTTCCGGTAGGTGCAAGCCTTTTTTTTATCAGATACCAAAAGTTGCAATCTTTATCGTCGTTGTTCTATACTAAATCCTTTCAGCAAAAATATGGCAATATCGCGAAATGATCAAGTATGACACATAGAATAGATCTGCTATCCCCGTTTAAATAAAAAAAATTCATTTCAGTAGGCCTTTAAGCTTAATTATGATAAATGTAAAATGTTAAGGATCGGAAATCTAAAGGGAACGTCCTTTCGAATGGAATGCAAAGTGCCTGTTTTGTGGACAGATGGACCAGTTAACATACTTGGTGTTGTTGTCCCAGAAAATCTGGAAGATCTAGGCTCAGTAAATTATGATAATCGACTAAGAAAGCTGGACAAAATTATGCAATTATGGAAAGGGAAATCCCTAACATTGTATGGTAAAATGTCTATTGCCAACTCGTTAATTATTCCTCAATTTATTTATTTGTTTTTGTCATTACCAGCTCCATCACAAAACTTTTTTAAGATTTATGAGCGGAGGGTCTTCGATTTTGTCTGGAACGGCAAACAAGAAAAGATTAAAAGAAAGGTTTTGTACAAAGAGTATGAATATGGGGGCCTGAAACTTCTCAACCTTGAAGCTATGTGTCTGTCTTTAAAAGCATCAATTGTTCCAAAGATGTATTTAAACATTGAGTGGTACACAAATGTCCTGTTGGACAAAGAACATGTACTGTATCAAAAGAAATGGTATCCTTTTTTACAAGTGATCCCCTCCCAGAGAGTCTGCTGGGAAACATGGCGGGGTTCATAAAGGAAACAATCCACTCATAGTGGTGTTTTCAATTTTATGTGCCAGAAAAAAGAGACGATATTTTGCAGCAGTTAATATGGATGAACTCTAATATTGTAAAGCCTTTCTTTTGGAAAAATATGTTTGAAAGAGGAATCATTTTTGTCAATGATATTATCAATGAGAATGGTAAAATTATGAAGTATGATGAATTTAGAGCTATGTATGGTGATGCTTGCTCAAGCTTTTCATTTTATCAACTAACTGGAGTAATTGGGAAAAGATGGAAACAAATAATTAATTATGGAACTACTAAATTATTAGTTTGTAAACCTCTAATAAGAAATTGTAGTTGGCAAAAAGGAACTAAAATAAATAGAAAAATATATAATTTTTATTTAATAAAGAAATCTTTACAACACAGGGAGGACTTTTTTGACTGCCCGTTGCCATGGGATGCCATATTCAAACTAATCTATAAAACCACTATCGATGTGCAAAATCGTTATTTTCAAATTAAAATTATTTATAACTTCTTACCCACAGGGAAAATGTTAAAATTATGGAATATGACAGAGTCAGATGATTGCCGATTTTGTTGTCAGGAGCCTGAATCCACCCTGCATTTGTTTTGGTATTGTCATATTGTGTCTTTGTTTTGGGTGGAAGTTGAAAAAATGTGTTTAAGGATTGGTTTGTTTATGAAGCTTAATGTGGTTTCTGTTATTTTAGGAGAGTTCATTGACAATCATGATTTAGTCAATTTAATTATAGTACTCGGTAAAAGGTTTATTTTTAAGGCCAAAAACAGATATTCACTTAGTATTACTTTCTTTAAAACATTTATTCAGTATTTTCTAACTTTAGAAAGTTACATGGTTGAAAACGATAATGATGCCAAAAAACATTAAAAAAAAGATGAGAAGTCCTCAAAGGCTTATTTTGAAAGTATAATTATGTTTATAGATTATATGATATCTGTTGTTGTGTTCCCTAATTTGAGTGACCTGGACATAATCTGGACTGTACATAAATGCTTATTTTGAAAATGTAATTTTGTTTATAAATTATATGCAATCTGTTGTGTTCCCTAATTTTTTTCTGTGTACATGAATGAAGGTGTGTGTTGCTGAGTCCGACTTGGACATTATCTGGACTGGGCCTGGTTTAAAAAACCCTTTAAACAAATCTAATTTCATTGACAACCTGGTCTGTTGAATATAAGGCCCTTTTTTAAAAAATAAAATAAAATAAGATAAATAAATAAAAAACATTTTCTTGGATAAAAAAGAAAGTAAAACAATATAAAAATAATTACATAAAAATAGTAATTAATGAAAATGTTAGTGGACCAGCAGCATATACAATCATGTGTACTTCAGGGACTGTGTCCCTTGCAGATGTGTTGTCTATGTTGTGGGAACCAGAATATTGGTAGCAGAAAGAAATAACCCCTTTTGTGTGAGTGGGTGTGGATGAGTGTGCATGGGGGAGGTTGTTTGGGTTGATGCACTGATTGAAAGTGTATCTTGTGTTTTTTTCTATGTAGATTTAATTTTAAAAATAAAAAAAATAAAATAAAAATAAAAAAAATGTTCTATTTTTTTTTTTTAGAACAGGCCCGCGGGCGACTCATCTGGTCCTTACGGGCGACCTGGTGCCCGCGGGCACCGCGTTGGTGACCCCTGATCTACAACATGTTTTCTCTAATTGGAAGTGGAAATCTTGTAGGCTGAAATGTGAACATTTCTACTGACACACAATGATAGAAATGTTCTACCTAATATGTTTGTAAGTTAACATTGAAGAGTTATGACGTTCTTATAGTGTGTAGTTGGAGTGCGGTCATTTGAATGGTGAAAGTGAGTCAAAGGTCAATAGTGCTGAATGTTGGATTGGTGGAACAGAGTCATGTGAATTCTCTCTAATGAGCCAAATCAGTAGATCTTTGCAAGCAGTAATCAACAGATTATAGATAGATATAATAATTATATTAATAAATGCAGCAATCGAAATGGAAGTCAGTGTAAAAAAATAAAAGTAGAGTTTTTTCTTCAGAAAAATATTCAAGTAAAAGGGAAAAGTATGTTGCATTAAAACTACTACTAAAGTACACTGGCACTCATCAAGGGTGGGCGCTCCCCTTTCCTCTCCCGTATCTCTCCTGCTTGCTTCTTTGTCTTGTCTTAACTTTCTTGTTGCCTCTTTTTGCACTGCTCTCCAAATCTAAACATTGGAACTAATTAACTGGCCTCAACGAAATTGACAAGATCTTGGGTTTGGGGGAACCTGCTTGACGTGACGGAGCGGTTGTGTATGGACACACGACGGACTCTTGGGAGAAGAAGGAGTGCGCGTGCCTGGCGACCCTTGCAGTCGAGGACTTGAAGATATCCACCCATTGGGAATTATGACAAAAGGACATCTGCTGATTAGAGTAAGCGTTGCTCTGGTTTGTCGACAAATTGGAAGTTGCTGGCAGTCTTCAAAGTACCCCAAAGCTGCCACAAATGATTGGAGTATGCGGGAAAAACTGTGGACACTCTTGTGATTTGGATAACATGGGACTGTCTGCCCCGCAGGATGAATTTGAGGACCATCCATCCATCCATTTTCTACCGCTTATTCCCTTCGGGGTCGCGGGGGGCGCTGGAGCCTATCTCAGCTACAATCGGGCGGAAGGCGGGGTACACCCTGGACAAGTCGCCACCTCATCGCAGGAATTTGAGGACCAGTCATAGACAATTTAGAGTGAAAAGCAAATTTTATTTTCACTCGCATACAAAACATTCTAACTTGGATTGTTTCCCTGGCTTTGAGACTCTCCCGAAGGACAGTGCGGCGAAGACACAACAAACTCCCTTCTTGTCTCTCATGGACACACACCTGTTGTTGTTGACTTTGGACTGACTGGCGAGAACACCAAGGCCGCGGAACGGAGACACGCGGCAGGCTTACACACACACATGCATCCACAAAAAATATACGCCACCCACACATACTCCACCCCCCATCCAACGCCCTTGACGCGAATCCCTTAGAGGTGATGGATGGCTGGGCAGCGCCTGAAGAGCTGCAGCCTGCCACTGTAGCCCCCACTCCCTCCCCTCTGTTGCAAGTCTCGAGATGCATGTTATAATATGTATACCGTATTTTTCGGATTATAAATCGCAGTTTTTTTAATATTTTGGCCGGGGGTGCGACATATACTCTGGAGCGATTTATGTGTGAAATTATTAACACATTACCGTAAAATATCAAATAATATTATTTATCTCATTCGCGTAAGAGACGAAGCAAATGTCCGCAATCGTCACACACACGTCAGCAATCGTCACACACACGTCAGCAATCGTCACACACACGTCAGCAATCGTCACACACGTCAACCAATAGGAATTCGGCGGGGGCGGGTCATGGCAGAAGTGCATTGTGGGTCATGGCAGAAGTCCATTGTGGGTCATGGGATGCTGACTGCTGCTACATCCGTAGCTATTAAAATTGATTATTTCAACATTGGCAGTAACTTATAAAAACTGAGAAGGGCTGAACTAAAATGGCACCGAAAAGGAAATCATATACTGCAGATTACAAGCCGGACGTAGTGAAATATGCAGCAGAAAACAGCGATCGAGCAGCAGAAAGAAAGGAAACAGCGCATACCAGAGGCAACACCGGGGAGGAAGATTTCATCGGATTTAGCGATCGGGAGTGACAGATTGTTTGGTAAACGTATAGCATGTTCTATATGTTATAGTTATTTGAATGACTCTTACCATAATATGTTACGTTAACATACCAGGCACGTTCTCAGTTGGTTATTTATGCATCATATGGCATACACTTATTCAGCCTGTTGTTCACTATTCTTTATTTATTTTAAATTGCCTTTCAAATGTCTATTCTTGGTGTTGGATTTTATCAAATAAATTTCCCCCAAAAATGCGACTTATACTCCAGTGCGACGTATATATGTTTTTATCCTTTTTTATTGTGCATTTTCGGCCGGTGCGACTTATAATCCGAAAAATACGGTATGTGTTTTGCTATGGAGTTTTTTTCCCCCTTAGGAGCCCAGTCTAGATTGTATTTTTTTTACTCATCCTCCCCCAGCGTTTACCTTTTTGCCATCTTTTACGGGGCGCCTTGTGGCGACCCATCAGCGTTCCTATTCTGTAACGCTGTACACTGTTTGTTTGTCTAATCTTGAACGGGTCTGTGCTGAAAACAAAGTTTTGTTGTACTTGTGCAATGACAATAAAGACCTACTGTGGAGGGAGATGTAGCCAGCGCTGCCTGCAGGAGCAAAAGTCACCGCCTCTGTCCATGGTGCTGAGGACAGAGCACCATCAGACAGGGGAGTGGCAGTGCTGACGGCAAGACACAGCTGGCAGGTGATTAGATTTCACAGGTGGTACGTGTTAATCTAATCATCTGTTGTCTTTAACAGTAAGCGGCCGGGAGCAGGAGGGGAGAGAGGATACGGACGTGACTGAAAAGTCACGTTCTACTAGGAGAGAAAACTTTTGTTGACAACATTATCATTAAAAACCTTGTTAAACCTGCACGCTTGGCTCCGGTGCCGTGTCTGACAGTGGGACCGCTAGGAAGCGACTTCCACACCTACCTATCCCAAAAAATTTGTAAAATGTAGTAAATAACCAAGTACTACCCACCGCTGATATTAATGACATAAAAAATATATATTCTGTTAAAGCACTAATGCCATACTTGACAACCTTTAGACCTCCGAATTCGGGAGGTGGGCGGGGTTTGGTGGTAGCGGGGGGTGTATATTGTAGCGTCCCGGAAGAGTTAGTGCTGCAAGGGGTTCTGGGTATTTGTTCTGTTGTGTTTATGTTGTGTTACGGTGCGGATGTTCTCCCGAAATGTGTTTGTCATTCTTGTTTGGTGTGGGTTGACAGTGTGGCGCATATTGGTGACAGTGTTAAAGTTTTTTATACGGACACCCTCAGTGTGACCTGTATGGCTGTTGATCAAGTACGACTTGCATTCACTTGTGTATGTGTAAAAGCCGCATATATTATGTGACTGGGCCGGCATGCTGTTTGTATGGAGGAAAAGCGGATGTGACGACAGGTTGTAGAGGACGCTAAAGGCATTGCCTTTAAGGCATGCCCCCAATATTGTTGTCTGGGTGGAAATCGGGAGAAATCCGAGAGAATGGTTGCCACGGGAGATTTTCGGGAGGGGCACTGAAATTCGGGAGTCTCTCGGGGAAATCGGGAGGGTTGGCAAGTATGACTAATGCTAACATACGTTAGTTGGTGGTGTTCTTGTTATATTTTCTGCTTTGAAAAATGCCACAGTTGTACACAGCCTCTTTCAAAAAAATGCTCATTAAAGCTAGGAAATGGTCATATTTTCCCCTACAGGTCAAAGGTTGAATCCATTAGATTGGAGGCCATGAATATGTATTAATAAACATCTGCATGGGCTGCTTGTGTGTTTGGTGATGAATCATTTAAAGTGCTTACATTACAAAAAGGTTTTGGGGGTGGTTGGAAAAAAAAAACATTTCCATGAGCAGCATCTTTCAATAATGCATCAAGCAAAAGACTGCATTATGGATTATGGCGCGAAAGAGGAGGGTATTGTCAGCAACCACAGGGATGCTGAAAGACAAGCAAAGGGTCCACTGAGGGTACCTGAACGCCTCATGCTCACTTTGTTCCAACATGTGTGAGGTCAGAGGTCGATGCTTTCTCATCCTAAAGCTGTTTACTGGGGTTTTCTACACCAAACTCATCCAAGCAGGCTTGTATGGCCTTTGTTTTAATGTGTTTGTTTATCCGCGTGTTAGCGAGCAGGCCGCAGTTCAGCAACTGACGGCGATTATTAGCAAGTGTAGCATCAATTAGGCTAATATTTGTACGTGTCAGTCGCCACTGGGAGGACGTGTGCTGTCACACGCGTGTGCTGTTGCTGTGAGACGCGTGTAATTACACTTCCACTTGCTCATTCCTCCTTGGAGACGTAGCGGGGGGGCCGGTCCCTCAGCGGGGGTTTCACAAAAGAGTCAGCTGTTATTTTGCATGGATGAGGTTTACTTGAGGCCATCCACTCGTAATCACATATACAATAATTCCACACTCAAACGTCACTGTGTTGATCACAGCTTATCAAAGTATTACAGGAAAAATGCCATCATTTTCACCTTCATTACCTTTTTCAACTTTAAATATTTATTGGTAAATTGAATTCCATCAATCCATCCATTTTCTACAGCTTGTCCCTTTATTGAATTAAAATTTTAGTACTTTTTTTTCCCTGCATTATCACTTTTTTCATATTGCAATAATTTCACTGATCCTTTTTCCGTATATTTGGCGTAAATACTGTCACATTGGCTTCATTCTATAGCTCATATTTCTAAAAGCATATTTTACGTATATTTGGTCTGAATTATTAGTATTTTATATTAATAATGTATTCAGTTTATTTGGAACATGCATACGATACAATGAAATGCATCACATATTTCCAGTTGTTTCATTACAGCACGTCCGAAAAGGAGGAGGAAGAAGCTGAGCTTATTTAATCCTACTCCTTTTCATACCATAGCAATTTTGTCCCATTTCCTTGTTCTCTGTAACATAACAGTGAATAAATAAATAATAAATAAATAATATATCATAGTAAGTAAACAAATATTAAATACATTAATAATCTTTATCTCAAAAAACAAAACAAAAAAAAAGGGTTCAAGATGTTCATCATAATTATTGTTCTGTGTACTTTGTGAACACGTGTAGTTTGAACAGTCTCTTAAACTGAATCATAATGGTGCTTTGTTTGATTTCTTTGGTTAATCCATTCCAAAAATTAATTCCACATACGGCTATGCTAAAGGTTTTAAGTGGTGTACGAGCATACAAATGTTTTAAATTAGATTTTCCTTGAAAGTTATATTTCTCCTCTTTTTTTGTGAAGAACTGTTGTACATTCTTGGGTAGCAGGTTATAGTTTGCTTTGTACATCATTTTAGCTGTTTTCAAAAGCACCAGTATAGATAATAATAGATGCTAGATAATAGATGATAAAATGAACTGGAAAGCTCGTGTAAAACATATACAACATAAAGTAGCAAGAAACACGTCAATAATGAATAAAGCAAAACTTGTTCTAGACCAAAAATCCCTCCATATTCTCTACTGCTCGCTAGTGTTACCATATCTGAGTTATTGTGCAGAAATATGGGAAAACAACTACAAATGTGCATTTCGTTCACTAAATGTGTAACAAAAAATATCAATTAGAATAATACATAATATGTTAAAGAGGTTCATTTAGCCTACTAATGTGTATTTATAAATAGTTGATTTATATAGGCTAGTAAGGTAAAGTTTTGTACCTGACAAGTTTCGGCTATCTTGCTTCTGCAGCCTTCCTCAGAGGTGTCACGTGATGTTAGTGTGACGTCATCTGTGACGTGTTATATGGATTGTTCCATCCCACCTGAGGTGGTGGGATGGCGGTGTCCCCTGGTGTGCGTCGGGGGTAGGGCGGGGCGCCCCCTGTCGTCCGGATGTCCACCAAACGGCCGGGGGCGGCCCTGCAGGACTGTGTCCCAGGTGTGGGATAGTTGGTAGGCTCCCTCGTCCCTGTTGACAGTCTTTGGGGCCCGCTTCCTGATTTCAACCGCCTCTTTGATCCACCGATGGAATTTGTTGCTTTCCATTCTAATTACCTTGGCTGCCTCCCAGTTCATTAGATGGTTTTCCCTCTTGCAGTGGTCTGAAATGGCTGATTTCAGATTTTCCTGCGTTGCTTTCATTCTCGTTGCACGGGTGAGCGTTCCAGATGTTTCCTTTTCACATTCTTTCTGGTGTTCCTTTTTTCGTGTGCTGAACTGTCGACCTGTCTCTCCTATGTATGTTTTATTGCATGTTAGGCAAGGGATCTCATATATCACATCACACTTTTTCTCAGGGGGGATCTCATCCTTAGGGTGTACTAGGATTTGGCGAAGCTTGATGTGCGGCTTCACTGGTGTGCTGATGTGGTGTTTCCTCATCGCTCGCTGTATGCGTTCTGTGACACCCCTGACGTATGGGAGGGTGACCATGCCCAGGTTCTCAGGCCTAGAACCTTTCTTCTTTTTTTCCTCCTTGTTGTTCCTTTGGACCTCTCGTTTGCCTTTGTTTATGGCCCAGTTTGGGTAGTTGCAGGCTTTGAGCGCCTGTTTTATATGGTCCTCCTCCTTTTCTCTGTCATGGTTGTCTGTGATCACCTTGGTGCGATCATATAGGGTGCGGACTACTGACAATTTGTGTGCTGTGGGGTGCTCTGATGTCCATAGTAAATATTGATCTGTGTGTGTGGGTTTTCTGTATATTGTTATCTTGATGCTTCCATCCTCAGTGTGCTTGATTTTCATGTCCAGGAACGCGATGGATCTGTGCTCTTCCTCTTCATGAGTAAACTTTATGTTTCCCGTCTCATCTATGGTGTTTAAGTGGTCTGTGAGTCTTTGTGTGTGGCCGGTCTTAATTTTCTCCAGGATGTCGTCCACATAGCGCCTCCAGAGGGACAGTCTACATCCTTCGGGAGCGGTGGCTATGGCTTTGGCCTCCAGGTCCTCCATGAAGAAACCACTCATGATGGCTGAGAGGGGGTCCCCCATGGCAAAACCCTCCTTCTGTCTGTATATGGTCCCTCTGAACAGGAAATATGTAGACTTGGCTACGAATGATAACAACTGGACTGTGTCTTCAACTGTTAGGTTTGTTCGTTTCCGGAGTGTTGAATCTGCTTTCAGGCGGTTCTGTACTATGTTTATTGTGACGTCCACTGGTGTTTTTGTGAATAGGGAGACTACGTCGTGAGATATGAGTATCTCGTCTGATTCTACTTTTACAGTGCTTAATTCTTGTGCCAGCTGCTTTGAGTTTTTGCAGTGTTGCTTCGTCTGGCCTAGGAGAGGTTTTATTATCTCGACTAGGGCTTTCGAAAGGTTGTATGTAACTGAGCCTATACTGTCAACAATTGGGCGGAGTGGAACGTCTTTTTTATGTATTTTGGGGGTGCCGTATATTCTAGGGGTGATACTGGCTGTCGGTACTAAAAAACTGTAGTTGTCCTTGTCTATTTTTCCCTCGTCCACTAATGGTTTTAGTAGAGTCTTCAGTTTTTTCTTTTTGTCTTCTATTGGGTCCTTTTTTACAACTTCATATGTGTCTTTATCCTCCAGCATAGCTATCATTTGGTTTTCATATTGTTTTGTGTCCATAATGACTGTTGTCCTTCCTTTATCTGCAGGTAGTATTTTGATGGTTTTGTCTTTGGCTATTGACTGTATAGCTTTCCATTCTTCCCTACTGGTGTTTTTGTGTGTTATTTTGGCAGTCTTCAGTATCCCTGCTACCTCGTTGCGCAAACCCGCTTTGTCGCCTTGATTTGTTAATTTATGACATGCTATCTCTGTTGCTACGATGAATTCTTCGTATGGGATGTTTATTGGGGTTGTGGCAAAGTTAAGACCGCGAGACAACACCTTGTTTTCCGTTACTGTTAATTTGCGTTGTGAAAGGTTACATACCCATTTTTCTCTTTTTTCTGTGTGTTCCTCCTCCTTTTTCGCTGAGGTTAGCTTCTCAAGTTTTCTGATGTGACGGTATTTTGTTGTCTTGAATTCCTTCTCGTGCTCACGTTGTAGGTGTTCATTCATTATTCGTTCGGTTTCCGTGTCCAGGGGGAAACGTTGTTTAAATCCACTCCTTTTTTCGGTTAACTGCTCTTCTATGTTGTTGATCTTATTCACCGTGCATCGTATTCTTTCTCTCACCAAGGCATTCCGTGCTTTTCTTACAATTCGTTCCGCGTTCATCGTCGGAATTGGGTTTTTGGTCCCCAAGCTTGTTGGAACAACTCTTTCATCTCGGCAACGTAATGTGAATCTCAGGTGGTTGCGGAAGCGGGCCAGTTTGTGTTCCAGTTGTTCCAAACAACGGAATTCTTTGACACTGCACTGTCCATGACTTATACGTAATATGTTAAAGAGGTTCATTTAGCCTACTAATGTGTATTTATAAATAGTTGATTTATATAGGCTAGTAAGGTAAAGTTTTGTACCTGACAAGTTTCGGCTATCTTGCTTCTGCAGCCTTCCTCAGTCACACTAACATCACGTGACACCTCTGAGGAAGGCTGCAGAAGCAAGATAGCCGAAACTTGTCAGGTACAAAACTTTACCTTACTAGCCTATATAAATCAACTATTTATAAATAATACATAATGTTGGATATAGAGAACATTCAAACCCTTTATTTATTGAATCACAAATATTGAAATTCAACGATTTGTTGCATTTGCAAACAGCTAAAATGATGTACAAAGCAAACTATAACCTGCTACCCAAGAATGTACAATAGTTCTTCTCAACAAAAGAGGAGAAATATAACTTTAGAGGAAAATCTAATTTACAGTAAAACATTTGTATGCTTGCACAACACTTAAAACCTTTTAGCATATCCGTATGTGGAATTAAATGAGGGAATGGATTAACCAAATAAATCAAACAAAGCACCAATAAGATTCAAAAGAACATTTTGAACCCTTTTTTTTTTAGATTAAGATTATTTATGTATTTTATATTTGTTTACTTAATATGGTTTATTATTTATTTATTCACCGTTCTGTTACAGAGAACAAGGAAATGGGATAAAATTGGTATGGTATGAAAAGGAGTAGGATTAAATAAGCTAAGCTTCTTCCTACTCCTTTTCGGACGTGCTGTAATGAAACAACTGGAAATATGTGATGCATTACATTGCATCGGATGCATGTTCGAAATAAACTGAAACTGGACTGAACTGAACTGAACTAATATAAATGTGCCCGTTACTACATTACATACCGGTATATACTTACAGTGTATATATAAAACCTTCATGGAGGTGTTTGGATGTTTATAAGGGCTTTATAGGCAGAATAGAACGGCTCCCAAAGGCTCCATTGTAAGCTGACTTTTAATCGCATTTATTTCTTATATAGAATGCATTAAAAAAAATATATATCCGTCGTCATGTCTTTCATAACCATTGTGAACGAAAAGGCAAAATTCCTAAAAAAAAAAAAAAGTGCAGTTCCCCTTTAACACTGATGTCCTCATCTCCAGCAGCTCTCCCTGCACCGTGGCCTCCTAATGCTAGTCTTAATTAAGCAGAAATAAAAAATTGACATCATCTCCACAGCTTTCTCTACTGGCTCTTCTGTCTCATCCTCTGCATCTGTGTCCTCAATCTATTCGATATCTCCGTCCTCACTGTCATCAATCTCTTCTGATCTCTCCTCATCTTCTAGTGTTGCCAACTCCTCAGTGAGGAAAGTAGCTATTAGCTGTCATTAAAGTTGCTAGACGTTGATAGATGACATCATTGCCTCACTTGAATGATTGATTACAATGGATGCTGTAAGAGAGGAATAACATTGTGGTAGACATAAAAAGTGAGTTAAAAAAAGGCAAATTATGATTATAACTAGGGATGTCCGATAATGGCTTTTTTGCCGATATCCGATATTCCGATATTGTTCAGCGTGGCGAAGTTGGTAGAGTGGCTGTGCCAACAATCGGAGTGTTGCTGGTTACTTGGGTTCAATTCCCACCTTCTACCTTCCTAGTCACGTCCGTTGTGTCCTTGGGCAAGACACTTCACCCTTTGCCTCTGATGGCTGCTGGTTAGCGCCTTGCATGGCAGCTCCCGCCATCAGTGTGTGAATGTGTGTGTGAATGGGTAAATGTGGAAATACTGTCAAAGTGCTTTGAGTACCTTGAAGGTAGAAAAGCGCTATACAAGTGTAACCCATTTATCATTTATTTATAACTCTTAATTATATCAACCGATACCGATATATACAGTCGTGGAATTAACACATTATTATGCCTAATTTGGACAACCAGGTATAGTGAAGATAAGGTCCTTTTAAAAAAAAATTAATAAAATAAAATAAGATAAATAAATAAAAAACATTTTCTTGAATAAAAAGAAAGTAAAACAATATAAAAACAGTTACATAGAAACTAGTAATTAATGAAAATGAGTAAAATTAACTGTTAAATGTTAGTACTATTAGTGGACCAGCAGCACGCACAATCATGTGTGCTTATGGACCGTATCCCTTGCAGACTGTATTGATATATATTGATATATAATATAGGAACCAGAATATTAATAACAGAAAAAAACAACCCTTTTGTGTAAATGAGTGTGAATGAGTGTAAATGGGGAGGGAGGTTTTTTGGGTTGGTGCACTAATTGTCTTGTGTTTTTTATGTTGATTTAGCCAAAACAAAAAAAAAACAAAAAAACCATACCGATTATGAAAAAAACGATACCGATAATTTCCAATATTGCATTTTAAAGCATTTATCGGCCGATAATATCGGACATCTCTAATTATAACTGAATGAATTTTCTTCTGTTGTTTCTTAGTTTAGTTGTATTTTTCTTTTTTCTACATTGTTAAATGGTAGAGTATGAAATTTGATCCAAAGACTGAAGAGTTGTGATACACAAACGAAACAAATCTATTGACTGGCTCATTAACATGAACGATTGGTTGTTTTTAATTTGAAGCCTGACAGTAATGAAACATTTACATTTACATTTACAAACCAAGGCAGAAGCAACAGCAGCTTTGCAAAGAGTGGGTGTTCATCTCCTGCTCTGACGAGAATGGAAAATAACTTTATTGCCATTGAACTTAAAAGTACAACAAAATGTGTTTTCAGTACAAAATTGAGCAGACATTCAGTAGACAGGAGACCGCCTGTGAGGAAAGGCTCAAGGAAGCATCTCTTGTATATTGAGGATCATTAGAATGATATGCGCTTTCATGTCTCCAAAATATACAAAAAGTCGCTAGATTGGTCGCTAGTCGCTTTTGAGACAGAAAGTCAGTAAGAGGAGTAGGAAAGATTCTAGATTTACCGAGAAGGTCACCAATTTGGCGACACTGCGCTGAGGTGTGTGAGAGACAGACACGCCAAGTTAAACCCTGAGTGTGGTGAAATTTGTTCTCTGCATTTGACCCATCCCCATGTTCACCCCCTGGGAGGTGAGGGGAGCAGTGAGCAGCAGCGTGGGCCGCGCTCGGGAGTCATTTGGTGATTTAACCCCCAATTCCAACCCTTGATGCTGAGTGCCAAGCAGGGAGGTAATGGGTCCCATTTTTTATAGTCTTTGGTATGACTCGGCCGGGGTTTGAACTCACAACCTCCCAGTCTCAGGGCGGACTCTCTAACCACTAGGCCACTGAGCAGGTTTAGGTTGCTTCTGATTGGTTAACATTGTGTGGTGCCTTCTGTGATTGGCTAAATTTAGACACAAAAACGTATGGATTGGTCTGTGATTGGTTATTTTGGTCAGTCAATCAAAGTTACTCGAAGAAAAAAAGTTTATTATTATTAAAATATATATATATAGAATAGAGAATGGGGGAATTTAAGCGTGAGAAATGTCAAATGTGGCGTGAGAACGGATTCAATTGCGTGACTCTCACGCTCAAAGCGTGAGGCTTGGCAGCTCTGCGTGCTAATCACAAGCTGGCACCTAACATGCTAATCACTAGCTGACATCTAGCATGCTATTCACTAGCTGACAACTAGCACATGAATCCCAAGCTGCCAATTACAGCACTAATGGCTAAATGGAAACAAAAGCACTATATGACAACTGGCGTGCTAATTGCTAGCCAGTGATTAGCATGCTAAATCGCTAGCTGGCAACTAGAGTGCTAATCTCTAGCTGGCAACTAGTATGCTGATTGTCAGCTGGAAACTAGCATGCTAATGGCCAGCTGGCAACCAGGGTGCTATTTGCTAGCTGGAAATTAGCATGCAACAACAGTGTTACTCGCTAGCTGGCAAATACAGTGCTAATCTCTACCTGGCAAATAGAGTGCAAATTTCTAACTGGCAATTAGTGTGACAATTTCTAGCCGGCAACCAGAGTGGGAATTTCTAATTGGCAACGAGTGTGAGAATTTCTAGCTGGCAACTAGAGTGCTAATTGCTATCTATCTCAAGTGCTAACATGATTATAATACAGTCATCTAATTATTTATTCATGTTTTAATTTTAAAGCTGCAAGGTACAGTGAGTATGGTGGCCATGTCACTGCCATTTATAAACTACACCAGTGTTTTTCAACCACTCACCAGTGTGCCGTGAGATACAGTCTGGTGTGCCGTGGGAGATTATCTAATTTCACCTATTTGGGTTAAAAATATTTTTTGCAAACCAGTAATTATAGTCTGCAAATGATGTGTTGTTGTTGACTGTCTGTGCTGTCTAGAGCTTGGCAGAGTAACCGTGTAATACTCTTCCATGTCAGTAGGTGGCAGGCGGTAGCTAATTGCTTTGTAGATGTCGGGAACAGCGGGAGGCAGTGTGCAGGTAAAAAGGTATCTAATGCTTAAACCAATAATAAACAAAAGGTGAGCACTCCTAAGAAAAGGCATTGAAGCTTAGGAAAGGCTATGCAGTACGAAACTAAAACTGAACTGGCTACAAAGTAAACAAAAACAGAATGCTGGACGACAGCAAAGACTTACTGTGGAGCAAAGACGGCATCCACAAAGTACATCCGAACATGACATGACAATCAACAATGTCCCCACAAAGAAGGATGAAAACAACTGAAATATTCTTGATTGCTAAAACAAAGTAGATGCGGGAAATATCGCTCAAAGGAAGACATGAAACTGCTACAGGAAAATACCAAAAAAAGAGAAAAAGCCACTAAAATATGATGATTTCTGCTGGTTGTGTGCCTCCGGATTTTTTCAATGCAAAAAATGTGCTTTGGCTCAAAAAAGGTTGAAAAACACTGAACTACACTATAGTGCGTTGCATCAACCTTCATGTGTATTTAAAGATATTTACATTTGCGGAAAATTTATGGGGGAAATACAACATTGTAAACAATATAATATCTTTAAAAAGTCTAATTAACCAAAAAGTTTCCAAGCCTACAGTACTTGTACTATTTTGGACTAAAAAGGTGAATATTTTTGGTGTTATTGCACATCTGGAGGGCTCCCATGATGTTAAAAACTGTATTTAGGAGGTAACAAAGAGTTTAATTTGTTTTAATTATAATACAGGGTGATTCAAAAAGAATCATGCATTTATTCAATTCTCAAGCATTGTTGTAGACTGACAGACAGATCCCCGGACCTAAATGTGTATGACTTTTTTCTGTGGGGGGTATGTTAAAGACAAAGTTTATGTTCCACCGTTGCCAACAAATATCGATGACATGAAAGATCGAATAACGGCAGCAATCAACACGTTTGGGAGGAATTCTCATATCGTATTGATGTTGAGCACTTGTAAAGCATGAAATACAGTAAATACTCAAAATTAAGTACAACACGTGTTCAAGCTCGGTTGTCTATTGGTTTTCATTTTTGAAATATATAATAGTGATAACTTTGGCGTACTATTTTTTAAACACCCTGAATATAATTCATAATTCCGACTTCACGTAAATTAATTTACCACAGCCAGGCCTGGAACTAATAATTATTGTATTGCTGTAATAATTTTTTTATTTTGGAACAAAAGAAAGCCCTCAATAAAAAACTTGGATCAATTTTGATTGATTTACTGAGACTTGTATTAGTAGGTTGCACAGTGAAGTACATATTCCGTACAATTGACCACTAAATGGTAACACCCGAATAAGTTTTTCAACTTGTTTAAGTCGGGGTCCACTTAAATTGATTCATGATACAGATATATACTATCAGATATATAATATCATCATAATACAGTCATCACACAAGATAATCATCAGGGTATATACATTGAATTATTTACATTATTTACAATCCGGGGTGTGGAGGGGGTGGAGGGTTAGGTTTGGTTGTTATCATCAGTCATCAACAATTGAGAACAGAGAAATGGATATTGAAACAGTGTAGGTCTGACTTGGTAGGATAAGTAGTAGCAAGTAGTGGACATACAGAGAGAGAGAGAGAGAGAGAGAGAGAGAGAGAGAGAGAGAGAGAGAGAGAGAGAGAGAGAGAGAGAGAGAGAGAGAGAGAGAGAGAGAGATCAGAAGGCATAAGAAAAAGTATCTACATTTGATTATTTACATTTGATTATTAACAATCCGGGGAGGGTGTTAGTTTGGGGTTGAAGTTGCCTGGAGGTGTACTTTTATTGTGGTTTTGAAGGAGGATAGAGATGCCCTTTCTTTTACACCTGTTGGGAGTGCATTCCACATTGATGTGGCATATAAAGAGGATGAGTTAAGACCTTTGTTAGATCGGAATCTGGGTTTAACGTGGTTAGTGGAGCTCCCCCTGGTGTTGTGGTTATGGCGGTCATTTAAGGAAGTAGTTTGACATGTACTTCGGTGTCAGGGAGGTGTAGCGGATTTTATAGACTAGGCTCAGTGCAAGTTGTTTTACTCTGTCAATCAATCAAAGTTATTTATATCGCCCTTAATCACAAATGCCTCAAAGGGCTGCACAAACCACAACGACATCTCGGCTCTGATCCTAAGTCAGGGCAAGAAAAAATTCAACCCAATGGGATCAATGAGAAACCTTGAACCGGTCAAAATCAGCATGAGTTCATCATCATCCATCTCAGAGTTATTGGAGCCTACCTGAGCTGACCACATAACAAATGGACAAGTTAAATCACTTCAATCAAATCTTCATTCTTCAAAATGCAGGAGCCTACTTTAGAGCCTCCAAAGTCTGCAAGGCCACACAAAAAACATCTAACCTGCCCTGGAATATTTCATATATGTATGTGTTCAAATATTTACGTTGCTGCCATATTCATCCTGCATTAATTCACAATTCAACTATCGTAGTTAATCAATTAGAAATGAGACAAAATGAAGTGCAGTACTTGAGTGCAACCAGCAGAGATGCTGCTGAGTCAGTCTCGATCATTTGCTGTCTAAAGAAGTATGCTTTGCAGTCACTAGAGGCAGGGGAGGCGGGGCCTCACCTGCCATCATGGAAAGAAAAAAAAAAGAAGAAAAAAAAATTAATTAAATTGTTATATGTATCCAGTGATTATACTAAAGTTATTTTCCATTTAACTTCACCAGTTTTAGATTATTTTTATTTTTATTTTCACATTTGCCGTTCAAATACTGAGAAGAGACGGTGCGGTGATCAGCAGCCAGTTGAGGCACTTGTGCCTCAACATGGATTGCGACTCGGTTAACTGCTGGCCTGCTGTGCAGTGAGACCGTATTGCTATATGAATTATATTATACATTTCCATAGTTTAGTTAGCTGAGGTATATAATGTACAGTGTATTTTGTCAACAACTGTATGTGTGTAACGTATTTTTAGTGCTGAGCGATCATAAATCTGCTGCGGAGACACACTGTGTGAGGCTCGTATCATAACCCCGCCTCCTGGTGCCAAGCATCTCCGCCGCAGAATGCACCGCCCGACGGGAGCACCGCGGCCACACCAACCAAAGCCCACACCCAAACCCTCCACGTGGAAGACCGAATCCACCCAAAAAAAGTCACTCAACAAGAAGCCAAAAAGTGCAAAAACAACAATGCTCGCGCTGCAGGATCCGCGAACGACTGCAGGGACACAACATTAGGTACACCTGCACTGCAGGTTCATATGTTTTTAAATTTGACTGTGATGATGCAGTCGTGCCTCACCAGACATTAACCTCACCGCACGCCACTGCTATAGCGTCATGCTATGCTAACTCTTCCTGCCACTATTTTACTTTGTACAACACTAGCATGGAACCAGGAGCTCAGAACAATCAGAGACTTTCCCGTCATTCAAATGAAAGCAATTGAATATTTTTGTATAAAAACATTTAAATAAACACATATTCATATTGTGAATATAATAATAACTGTCAATTATTTCTTCTTGATAAAATGACTCAAATGGTGACTGCACCTTTGTCCAGACCTGCACCAACAGGTAATGATTTTGCACCACAAAGCAGACGTTTTTCACCCAGGAAAAATATTAATAACTGCAACATACTGTATATGTCGACTTACGTTCCCAGCACTTCTTTGAAGTCATAATGTTCTTTAATGTCGGACGTCTTCTTCTTCCATCCACTGTCTTCTTCTCCCAGCGGCATCCTGCGTGCTGACCGGTCGCCACACTATAGCTGCCAGGTGAGGAGAAAACATGCCTTTTCATTGGACTGACTTTGCGTTATGGAAATACACTTTAGAATAGTCAGTGTACAGCTTGTAACAATATACATTATGGGCCTAATCTACTAAAATCCAAATATCCGGCGCTAAACAGCGTGTGCAAACTATAAAATTGTTTGTAATATCAGTGGCCGCGTGATCTACTAAAACTGCATGTACAAATGATTACTGGTGCAAAAGTGGCGCAGTGGTAATGAGGGTTTTGTGCGTACTGCTGGCTGTGTCCATGGAAACACTAATTTACCTCCACATTCATGTTATTACGCTCTCCAACCTGTGTGTGATGTTGTTGAACTACCGTATATGTCAGAATAATTGTATCTAAGTTATCACAAAACTTTGTGTTGCCATGAGTTCCCGGCGAGAAGACAAAAGCTGTCTTTGATCCTACCAGGCAGAGGGCTTGTAAAACTCCACTGTGTAGGATGGGAAGCAACATGAAGGTGTTCTGTTTCTTTGATGTATTGTAATCCACTGTAAGATATTGTCTTGACCCGAGATCTACAAAGCGAAGAGGAAGCAGGACCTGACTCCCCTTCAGGTGACCTTTTCTTTTAACTGTTCTGTAACCAAAGGCGATGGCTGTTTACAACCCCCCCTTCCTTAGAAACAGCTGTTGCCATGTAATCAGGGAAAGTCCAAATAAAAGAGGAGGCGTGCAATCTTTCGTCAGAGTGTGGTGGAACTGTACAAATAGTACAGTCCAGATGTTTCTCCTCATTGAGCCAAGTTTAATTCTGTCTCTGTTTGATTCCTTGCTTCTTGTCTTGTTTAATAGATGTCATCAGTGTTTGAACCTGACAGTAAATAACACCTTTTTTATGTAATATACAATGGTAATCCAGGAACCTATTTTGCAGGGAGGTGGTGGACCATCATAACAAGAGTCCATTCATGCATCTGGATTGATCCAAACGCAAGAAAATGCATTTTACAAGGTGTTTTTTTTTCATATAGGAGCTACATTAAAATAATATATTTAATAATACATAATATATATATATATATATATATATATATATATATATATATATATATATATATATAAAATACAACATTTTTTATATGAGAAAAATTAAGCCAAAGCAGAAGCAGACACCAAAACGCATTCATTTAATTGGTTTTATTCAGCCCCTTAAGTCATCCAGCAGCAATAAAATTATAAAATTATATTGCTGAATAGAAATTATGTCTAATATTTTGTATTATGACAGTCCAAATATGTTGACACACACACACACACACGTAGGACAAAGGATTCTCTGTGCAGCGTCTGTCTTTCTAGCGCGATCAACTCCTTTCTTACAGCCGTGTGCGTAACTGTGTCAGTTTGCACATACTATTCAGAGGTGCTAAATATAGGTGCAAAATTGTGCCCGCAGAATAGTTTTAGTCTTAATAGATCACACTGTGCATTCTGAATGATTATACAATATTTCTATTTTCTCTTTCCAGTAATGTATGATCTGATGATCAGCATATATTGTGCATATTTATGAAGACAGACACGCCAAATGGATTGCACTCCTTATTCTGCTCATTTAAGGGACAATCCTCTGCACACAAGTTGAGTAGATCAGCTCTGCATATGCTATGAAGTTTGCACGTGTTTTAGTACATACACGCAAACCTTTAGTAGATTAGGCCCCTTACTGTCCACCGAGTCAATACAAACATTATTGTCTCCAACACAAGTGAGCGTTAATAACTGTCCAGCATGGTGGGGGTGGGGCTGCATGAGTGCTGCATGTTGGCGCTGAGGAGAAAACCATGAGTACATCCGAGTTTATTTTCTACTGTACTGCACTGAGGAAATATCACAATGTGAGACGTGTACTCACTTTTGTGATGTACTGTAACTAGCATACTAATATTTACGGTACAGTATAATAAAGTCCATCATTCTATTTGTACTTCACACAGTATATGCTGCCTTACAATCGGTATTAATACATCCATTATAATAAATAAAGTCTATTCTATCCTATCCTATCCTATATATTAATACATACATTATAAAAGACTTTAATACATCCATTATAGTAGATATTAATACATCCATTATAATAAATAAAGGCTATCCTATCCTATCCTATATATTTATACATACATTATAATAGACTTTAATACATATATTATCATAAATAAAGTCCATCCTATCTTATATATTAATACATCCATTATAACATATATTAATACATTCATTATGATATACTGTATATCAATAAATCCGTTAGGGACGGCGTGGCGAAGTTGGTAGAGTGGCTGTGCCAGCAATCGGAGTGTTGCTGGTTACTGGGGTTCAATTCCCACCTTCTATCTTCCTAGTCACATCCGTTGTGTCCTTGGGCAAGACACTTCACCCTTTGCCTCTGATGGCTGCTGGTTAGCGCCTTGCATGGCAGCTCCCGCCATCAGTGTGTGAATGTGTGTGTGAATGGGTAAATGTGGAAATACTGTCAAAGCGCTTTGAGTACCTTGAAGGTAGAAAAGCGCTATACAAGTATAACCCATTTATCATTTATAATATATGTTAATAGATCCATTATAATAAATATTAATATATTTTTTATAATAATATTAATACATGTGTTATAATAGATATTAAGTGCTAGTTTTGTGTTACAAAATATATTAATACATTTACTGAAATTAATATTACAAATAAAAACTGTAAATACAATTGTGCATTTTATGTATGCGGTATGTGTTGCCATTCAGTGCCGTTTTGTGTAGAAACTTTCCTGCATGTTCTCCTCGTGATTAAGTGATTTCATGCTTAACTTTGCACTTTAACATATAATATACTGTATGTTAATAGTTCCAATAAAATAGATATTAATATAACCGTTAAAATAGATATTACTATATCTTACAGAAAATATATTAATTGATCCATTATAATGGATATTAATACATCGTTATAATAAAATTAATTAATTTCTTATAATAGATATTAATAGATCCGTTACAAAATATATTAATACATTTATTGTAATTAATATTAAAATAAGTAAAGGAGCTTTAAACCTGTTTTGAAAAGATGTTATTAATATTTCTATACCAATAAAAACATTGTGAGAATTTATTTGAATCAAGAATCCAAATACAGTCCATCTTGTCAATAGCGACCACATGCATGATTCATAAAGTCATTATTGTGAGTCCAGGAATATTTTTTGTTACTCCATATGGCAACATTATTATGAAAATGCGCTGCAATTATGTTGATAGATTGAGTCTGACTTGTTATTAGTTCATTGTTTACTCTTTTCAGGATAAACTTGCTACATTATGATTTGTTTTCTTGTTATGAATATTTAGGTTGACTAATTGCATGAATAACAGTAATGAATGATGACGCTCACTTGGAGTTTACATAAACCTACTAGAGATGTTGTCAAACGGGGCGGGCGTTGTCGTATTGACTACACTTATGTATGCATACACGTCATATTATTAAATTATCATATAATTAAATTATCATATCATTATCATATCATCATTGAGCACTTGCCCTCGTTTGTTGTCAAACTTTCAACCAATCAGCAAGCAGCAGCTCCCTACTCTTAACGGATCATCGCCATCACGAGCGCCTCATCCCTTGTGTTTAATTAATCCAACACCATCCCATCCATCCAATTTCTACCGCTTATTCCCTTCGGGGTCGCGGGGGGCGCTGGAGCCTATCTCAGCTACAATCGGGCGGAAGCGGGGTACACCCTGGACAAGTCGCCACTTCCTGTCATATTCATATTAATGTGTGAGTTCATCATGACTCCACCCACCACAAACCCAGACTCAAAATGGCTGCCAACCTGCTTATAGTGGCCACCTGTCTATAGTGGCCACTTTTAATGTTTACCTAATGGAAATTAGCTTTTAGTGTGAATAATGCTATAGCTATTGTCCATAAACTAATAATAAAAATAAATAGTGATCACTATTGACAACTTCTATATTAGATCTAAACTAAAACAATCAGCATGTAATTGAAGTGACTTTTAGCGTTTAGTTAATAGGTTTCAATAAAATAGAACATTTGTATATGTAAGAATTACAGCTGCTGTACTTACACTTTCAGAAAAGTCTTTAGACGTTTGACAGAACTGTGAAGAAAACCATCGTATTTGTTTAACAAACTAATATTTGGGTAACACTTTGAACATATTCTAAGTAACAAAGACTTAATTTAGAGTTATTTGGACACTAAGGGAACATATTCTAAGTAACAAAAACGTAATTCAGAGTTATTTGGTTAGGGTTGGGGTTGGGGTTAGGGTTAGAGGGTTAGGGTTAGGTTGTATGATAAGGCCATGCAGAATAAGGCATTAATAAGTACTTAATAATGACTAATTAAGAGCCAATATGTTACTAATTTGCATGTTAATTAGCAACTAATTAATGGTGAATATGTTCCCCACACTAAAGTGTTACCAATATTGGTTATGTTTTGTTTGAAGTGAGCAGCCTGCATGGACGAACACACGCCTGCAGACGCTTCCTGCAGGCCTTCATTTGCTGCCTTCACTTTTGACCTCACAAGTGAAAAGCCTGTTGAAAAATATTCCGATATATTTGTTTGAAAAAAAAAATCACATCTTGATAATTTCACTCCACATCCATTATGGTGTGCAAAGGCCAAATCATTTAAAACAAAAAAAATCCTTAACATATGTGTCATCAAAGTGGCTCTGTTTGTGCTGACAGGCACGGTGGTGGGAACAAAAAGGCACTATCGAATAAGAGCTAAAGTAGGACAAACAGTAAGAAGAAAACATATATGTTCAATAGAAGGGATGGGGCAGCTTGAAACCTCCTCTGTGTTTCACATTATTACTGGCAAGATAGTGTTTCTTATCAAACTCTATTTACAGAAATCTGCTTTTGAATACAATAGTCATGCATGTGCAGTGGCATGGGAGGAATAGCGTGCAGGAAGAAAGAAGAAAAAAAAAAGCAAATGCATTGTGGGTGTATTGCACCACTCAAAGATGTGGCACGCAAAGCAAGCCTGCATCTTTTTTTAAAATCTTCATGCATGACGTCAAATAATAACGAGGGATAATAAACGTACCGAAATGGCGATCTGTGCCCGGGATGTGCGCTCCTTGCCTCCGGGATGTGCTGCTGCTGGCCGGGCTTGCATGTGCGCAGCGCCGCTTGCGCTCCTCCTGACGTCAAGACCAGCTCGCGTCTCCTGTGGACGTAAAGTGCAGCATGAAATCACTTTATCACGAAGGGAACACGCAGGAATGTTTCTGCACGAAAACGGCAGGTGAACAGCAACAAACCGCAGGATTGGACATGAGGAGCGGTCCATTTCAAAACAAAGGGCTGTGGGAAAAAATTAAGAAGCAGGACTTTTAATGATGGAAGTGTGTTTACATAGCATACAATGACAATACCATTGATCTTTTTCGTGTGCAGGATCACTATTTTAGGTCAAAGACTCTAAAAAAATGGGACCCATTATCTCCCTGCTTGGCACTCAGCATCAAGGGTTGGAATTGGGGGTTAAATCACCAAAAGTGATTCCTGGGCTCGGCCACCGCTGCTGCTCACTGCTCCCCTCACCTCCCAGGGGGTGGTCAAGGGTGATGGGTCAAATGCAGAGAATAACTTCGCCACACCCAGTGTGTGTGTGACAATCATGGGTACTTTAACTTTAAATAATGCCACTAAGTTGACAATGTAAATAAAAGGGAAACAAATCAACTGACGTCATGTGATAAAGTCTTACGGCATCAAAGTAGAATATTTCTCACACTGTATGAAAAAAAATTTGAAAAGGAATTTTACCTTTGCGACCTCATTATACTATTGGCTAAGTTTTATTCATAAGTGTAAGTTTCGGGTTGCGGAGGAGAGTCTGCCCCATGTGGAGGAGTTCAAGTACCTCGGAGTCTTGTTCACGAGTGAGGGAAGAGTGGATCGTGAGATCGACAGGCGGATCGGTGCGGCGTCTTCAGTAATGCGGACGCGGTATTGATCCGTTGTGGTGAAGAAGGAGCTAAGCCAGAAGGCAAAGCTCTCAATTTACCGGTCGATCCACGTTCCCATCCTCACCTATGGTTATGAGCTTTGGGTTATGACCGAAAGGACAACATCACAGGTACAAGCGGCCGAAATGAGTTTCCTCCGCCGGGTGGCGGGGCTCTCCCTTAGAGATAGGGTGAGAAACTCTGCCATTCGGGGGGAGCTCAAAGTAAAGCCGCTGCTCCTCCACATCGAGAGGAGCCAGATGAGGTGATTCAGGCATCTGGTCAGGATGCCACCCGAACGCCTCCTTAGGGAGGTGTTTAGGGCACGACCGACCGGTAGGAGGCCACGGGGAAGACCCAGGACACGTTGGGAAGACTATGTCTCCCGGCTGGCCTGGGAACACCTCGGGATCCCCCGGGAAGAGCTGGACAAAGTGGCTGGGGAGAGGGAAGTCTGTGCTTCCCTGCTTAGGCTGCTGCCCCCGCGACCCGACCTCGGATAAGCGGAAGAAGATGGATGGATGGATGGAAGTTTCTCAATACCCGACCTGTTTTTTTGTGCATTTAAAAAACAATTAGAACTCTACTTTAAAATGCTTTCTACCTCTAACGACCAAAAAGCTGTGAAAACTATGATGCAGTGTTCTAAATTTGGATTATTTACGGAACTTGTGTGAGCCTATAGGCTTTACATTTCAAAGACAATCAATCAAAGTTTATTTATATTGTCCTAAATCACGAGTGTCTCAAAGGACTGCACAAGTTACAACGACATCCTCGGCTCGGGGCGGTATAGCTCGGTTGGGAGAGTGTCCATGCCAGCAACTTGAGGGTTCCAGGTTCGATCCCCGCTTCCGCCATCCTAGTCACTGCCGTTGTTAAAGTTAAAGTTAAAGTACCAATGATTGTCACTTTACCCACCTGCTCCCAGTGCCACCCACACTGGTTTAAATGTAACTTAGATATTGGGTTTCACTATGTAAAAGCGCTTTTAGTCACTAGAGAAAAGCGCTATATAAATATAATTCACTTCAGATCCCACATCAGGGCAAGGAAAAACTCAACCCAATGGGCTACTATGAGAAACCTTGGAGGGGACCGCAGATGTGGGGACCCTCCCCCCTGGGCGACCGGTGCAATGGACGTCGAGTGGATCTAGTTATTAGTGTGAGAGTCCAGTCCATAGTGGGGCCAGCAGGAGATCATCTTGAGTGGAGACAGGTCAGCAGCGCAGAGACGTCCCCAACTGATGCACAGATGAGTGGTCCACCCCGGGTCCCGAGCGCAGCATCTGTGGTCACCTAAACTGTGGCCCCCCCACCTCCTATATTTTGTTACATATATATATTTTGCATTCTATTTTAGTTACTTAATTGAGTTTACAACCCCCTGGCGCTGTTTTGTACTGTTTTTGTACTATTTCTTTACTTGTTTTGATTATTATTATTTTTTTGATTGTATATTATAAATAGAGGTTTATAAAATAAAAAAATAAAATACAAAATAAAAAAAATCTCCAAGGTTTCTTCCATTTTAGAACCTGGTTGCTATTGCAGTGCCGCTCCGAAAATGTAGGGAGCAGCACTGCTCATTCGGCGCTTTCTAAAAGACGCAAAAGGAGCTCAACTAACTTCCGGTTAGGAGTTTTCAAACACAAGCTAACCCACCGCTAGTCTTCTCAGGGAATTACTGGTCTCTTTGCTGATTTTGTGGTAATGTTGGATATTTATAACTAATTTTGGACTATTTAGATTCATGTGAATACCAAAAACACGTTTCGGTGAATTATTTGTTGTGAAGCCACAGATTAGCGGGGGAGAATCATGCTAACTGTGCTTTGTTTGATACATTCAAGTGATGCTAATGCTAACTTTCCCAGCCTCTTAGCATCTTTCTTTTATTCACATTAAAATAAACGAGAACGTATTTTACTAAACAAGCATGTTCGTTGCATGTTCCGGGCGGCATTGCTCGGTTGGTAGAGTGGCCGTGCCTGCAACGTGAGGGTTCCAGGTTCGATCACCTCTTCCGCCATCCGATTCACTGCCGTTGTGTCCTTGGGCAAGACACTTCACCCACCTGCTCCCAGTGCCATCCACACTGGTTTAAATGTGACTTAGATAATGGGTTTCACTATGTAAAGTGCTTTGAGTCACTAGAGAAAAGCGCTATATAAATATAATTCACGTAACTTCAAAATAAAGTTGACATTGTTTCTTTATTTTTAGCCTGTCGTCAAAGCGGGGAGCTATGTTAGCGAAGAGGACAAGAGCCACTTCCCCGTCAAGCAGTGTCAGCGGAGGAGGAGATCTTGACGACGCCTCTACTCCTGGAAGTGGTCGTAAAAGAAGAAGGGTCGCCAGTGTTCCTCCTGTAGATACGGTGTGTCTTGGAGTATGGCATTTATTTCTCTCTGTTTTTTCCCCAAAGCTAACAAGCGTGTGTCGTTTAGATTGCTGTTTGTCATGAGCTGTTCAACGCAGTCAGAGATCACAAGGATGATCAAGGAAGACATCTCAGTGAACTTTTTCTAAGGGTACCAAAAAGAAGGTATTGTAAACTCCTCCATTAATTTACTAGGTACTTAACCAAACATTTCTAATGCAAAATATATGTAACAATTATGTCATGTAAATAATGTATTTGATAATGTTTTATTATTGTTATAATTACACAAAGTGTATACCGTATTTTCCGCACCATAAGGCGCCCCGTGTTATTAGCCGCACGTTTAATGAACGGAATATTTCAAAACTTTGTTTACCTATTAGCCGCCCCGTGCCATTAGCCGCACCTACGCTACGCTAAAGGGAATGTCAACAAAACAGTCAGATAGGTCAGTCAAACTTTAATAATATATTACAAACCAGCGTTCTAACAACTCTGTTCACTCCCAAAATGTAATGTGCAAATGTGCAATCACAAAAATAGTAACACTCAAAATAGTGCAGAGCAATAGCAACATCAATAACTCAACGTTGCTCATACGTTAGTGTCACGCAACACACAAAATAAACATTTAAAGCTCACTTTCTGAAGTTATTACTCATCTACAAATCCCTCGAATTCTTCTTCTTCGGTGTGCTTCACTTGTTTTTTGACACCATCTGTGATGTGGACGCGCATGCAGTCGTAGATCAACAGGAACGGCGCTGCGTGAAAAAAGTCACCCGGTGTCTTCGCGTAAACGTCTATCAACCACTCGCTCATCTTTTCTTCATCCATCCATCCCTTCGAGTTAGCTTTTATGATGACGCCGGCTGGAAAGTTCTCTTTTGGCAAGGTCTTCCTTTTGAATATCACCGTGGGTGGAAGTTTCTGGCCGTTAGCATGGCAAGCTAGAACCACAGTAGGACGACTTCTCATTCCCTGTGGTGCGAATATTCACCGTACGTGTTCCCGTTGTATCCACAGTGCGGTTCACATGAATATCAAAAGTCAGTGGAACCTTGTACGCGTGTCTCTTAGTAGGAGACATTTTGTTGTCTTTACAGAAAAACAAATGAAATTAAATATCCGCGAGCTTCTTCTTCTACGGGGGCGGGTGCTCACCTTGGCGGTTGCTTACAGTAGAAGAAGAAGCGCTTCCTCTTCTATGGGGGCGGTTGCTTACCGTAGAAGAAGAAGCACTTCCTCTTTTACGGGGAAAAAAGATGGCGGCTGTTTACCGTAGTTGCGAGACCTAAACTTTATGAAAATAAATATGAATATTAATCCATATATAAGGCGCACCGGGTTATTAGCCGCACTGTCTGCTTTTGAGAAAAATTGTTGTTTTTAGGTGCGGCTTATGGTGCGGAAAATACGGTAAGTTACATGTAGATACCTGAAGATTGTTTGATGTTTTGTTAATGTAGAACCATTGTCTCGTTGTCCCTCCTACTGCAATAATTACTGTGACACCTGTCTTTTTATATGCATTGGACACGCCTTCCTACTGCTCTTTTGTCCGCGATAACGGGAGAGGGGCTTGGCGATTGGCAGAAAATTATTGACAATTGTATTCTCAGTATTATCAGTAAAGTGCATCTGAACAGCAACACATGGTGTCGGCCGTGTTCCATAAAATCCACATGACGCAGAGGAAAAGACCACCGGTTATACTCATACAAGAAAACGATAGAGTCCAGAAAACACAGAGTGAGATGTTCTACCTCTTGTGCGAAACACAAATGCATAAAATTACTTAACACATTAAAATGACTAGAACAGTGAACGTGAATGGAAGACCTGACGGATAAAATTTACGGGTGCGCATCATCAGTAGTGTTCCTCTGGGTCATTGGGTGTTTCGGCCTTTAACACTATACACCCTCTCCAGAGGCGGCCAGCTACAGGATGATCAGACCTGAGCTTGCGACCCAAGCCCAATTAGCCATGAAAGTCACCTTGTTGGCAGACCTATCAGGGAACTATGCATGGCAGGTGCGTCTGGTTCCCTGAGTCAGCTTTGCCTAACCGCATACCTCCTGATGCACTAGTTGGGGGCCCAATTGGGGTCATTCCTCTTCAGCCAGAGCCACCGGCTGCTCTTTTCGGCTGCTTCAGATGCGGCTTTGATGGCTGTACGCAGGCACTGACCCCTGACTCCCAAGTCCCTCAGCAGTTTTGCGGTAGAGGTTCCCACGAAGCCTCTGCACCCAACCTCCACAGGGCGGACTTCAGTATTCCTGCCACGATTTTGAGCTTCCGCGGCCAGCTCGGAATACCGCAAATATTTCCTCTCATATGCCTCCTCCATGGATTCCTCCCAGGGTACAGTGAGCTCAACAATGAAGGCCTTTTTGTGGGAAGGGGACCAGAGCACTAGATCAGGCCTCAAAGTGGTAGTGGCGATCTCGGCGGGGAAAATCAGCTGTTTGCCAACATCTGCCAGCATCTTCCAGTCGCGTGCTGGACACAGCTGACTTCTCTCTGACGGGTTAACGTTGCGCCCGGCAACTGTGACCCCTTCACGGACAAAGGTAGTTCTCCATGAGATCTTAGATGTTGGTGGTGGTAGTGCATTGATGTTGGATCGTTTTACCTCCAGTGTGGAAGCAAGGCTCTTCAAAACTTGGTTGTGGCGCCAAGTATATCGCCCCTGAGTGAGGCTGGTTTTGCAACCTGTGAGTATGTGTCGGAGGGAGGCTGGCTTAGCACAAAGGACGCCTGATGGATCTTCGCCAAACCACTGCTGGAGATTGGTTGGGGTCGGAAGGACATCGTAGGTAGCTCTGATGGCAAAGCTTAAAGGCCTACTAAAACCCACTACTACCGACCACGCAGTCTGATAGTTTATATATCAATGATGAAATCTTAACATTGCAACACATGCCAATACGGCCGGGTTAGATTAGTAAAGTGCAATTTTAAATTTCCCGCGAAATATTCTGCTGAAAACGTCTCGGTATGATGACGTTTGCGCGTGACGTCACGGATTGTGCGGACATATTGGGACACCATTGTGGCCAGCTATTAAGTCGTCTGTTTTCATCGCAAAATTCCACAGTATTCTGGACATCTGTGTTGGTGAATCTTTTGCAATTTTTTTAATGAACTATGAAGACAGCAAAGAAGAAAGCTGTAGGTGGGATCGGTGTATTAGCGGCTGGCTACAGCAACACAACCAGGAGGACTTTGAGTTGGATAGCAGACGCGCTACGTGAGTACAGCTTTGGCTTCCAAACATTTGATCGCTTGCCCGTACGTGCGTGCCGTATGTGCATGTCACATACGTAACTTTCGGGAAATATATGTGTTGTATGAACTTTACGGAGGTGAACGGTACTTTGGGCTGTGGGATTGAGTGTGTTGTGCGGGTGTTTGAGTTGTATTGGTGGGTTATATGGACAGGAGGGGGGAGGTGTTTGTTATGCGGATTAATTTGTGGCATATTAAATATAAGCCTGGTTGTGTTGTGGCTAATAGAGTATATACTGTATATGTCTTGTGTTTATTTACTGTTTTAGTCATTCCCAGCTGAATATCAGGTCCCACCCGCCTCTCACAGCATCTTCCCTATCTGAATTGCTTCCACTGCCCTCTAATCCTTCACTCTCACTTTCCTCATCCACAAATCTTTCATCCTCGCTCAAATTAATGGGGTAATCGTCGCTTTCTCGGTCCGAATCGCTCTCGCTGCTGCTGGCCATGATTGTAAACAATGTGCAGATGTAAGGCGCTCCACAACCTGTGACGTCACGCTACTTCCGGTACAGGGAAGGCTTTTTTATCAGCGACCAAAAGTTGCGAACTTTATCGTCAATGTTCTCTACTAAATCCTTTCAGCAAAAATATGGCAATATCGCGAAATGATCAAGTATGACACACAGAATGGACCTGCTATCCCCGTTTAAATAAGACAATTTCATTTCTGTAGGCCTTTAAAGGCCTACTGAAACCCACTACTACCGACCACGCAGTCTGATAGTTTATATATCAATGATGAAATCTTAACATTGCAACACATGCCAATACGGCCGGGTTAACTTATAAAGTGCAATTTTAAATTTCCCGCCACACTTCCGGTTGAAAAAGCCTTCGAAGGATGACGTATGCGCGTGACGTAGCCCGAGGAACAGAGGTATGTCTTCTCCATTGAATACAATACAAAAAAGCTCTGTTTTCATTTCATAATTCCACAGTATTCTGGACATCTGTGTTGGTGAATCTTTTGCAATTTGTTTAATGAACAATGGAGGCTGCAAAGAATAATGTTGTAGGTGGCTGTAGCAATACAAGGACCACTTACTCGGATAGCAGACGCCTAGCCGATGCTAGCAGACGCCTAGCCGATGCTAGCAGACGCCTAGCCGATGCTAGCAGACGCCTAGCCGATGCTAGCAGACGCCTAGCCGATGCTAGCAGACCCACCGCACGGATGATCTGGTGAAGTCCTTCGTCGCGCCGTCAATCGCTGGAACGCAGGTGAGCACGGGTGTTGCTGAGCAAAGCAGATGAGGGCTGGCTGGCGTAGGTGGAGCGCTAATGTTTTTATCATAGCTCTGTGAGCTCCGGTTGCTAAGTTAGCCTTAGCGTCGTTAGCAACAGCATTGTTAAGCTTTGCCAGGCTGAGATCTATTAACCGTGTAGTTACATGTACATGGTTTAATAGTATTGTCGATCTTCTGTCTATCCTTCCAGTCAGGGATTTATTTATTTTGTTTCTATCTGCATTTGAGACAGATGCTATCACGTTAGCTCATGCTAAAGATGCTAAAGAGCTTCGTCGATGTATTGTCGTGGAGATAAAAGGCACTGTAATGTCCATTTCGCGTTTTCGACTCTCATTTTCAAGAGGATATAGTATCCGAGGTGGTTTAAAATACAAATCCGTGATCCACAATAGAAAAAGGAGAGAGTGTGGAATCCAATGAGCCAGCTTGTACCTAAGTTACGGTCAGAGCGAAAAAAAATATGTATTTCACTGCATTCTAGTCCGTCACTCTAACGTTCCTCGTCCACAAATCTTTCATCCTCGCTCAAATTAATGGGGTAATCGTCACTTTCACGGTCCGAATAGCTCTAGCTGCGTTGAAAACAATAGGAAAATATGAGGGAGTGAACAACTGACAACGTCACGCGACTTCCGGTAGGGGCAAAGTTTTTTTTTATCAGAGACCAAAAGTTGCGAACTTTATCGACGTTGTTCTATACCAGGGGTCGGCAACCTTTACCACTCAAAGAGCCATTTTGGCAAGTTTCACACATTAAAGAAAGTAATGGGAGCCACAAAAATGTTTTTAAAATTTAAAATGAAAAACACCGCATACAAAGCTTACATGCTTTGTGCTATGTTAACCAGGGGTCTCAGACACACGCACCGGCACGCACTTTAATGTGGGAATTGGATGTTAGTGCAGCCCGCGAGTTTTGGATGAATGTCGCTTGCGTCACACTTGCCAACCCTCTCATTTTTCCCGGGAGACTCCCGAATATCAGAGCGTGATGACACTGCATTTGGCGCCCTCTACAGTCTGCCCAATCAGTCTACCTGCTCGGCCACAAGTGGAATGCAGCTTTAGCTTGCTCACGTAAGAGACAGCAAGGCTACTAACTCAGCAGCCACACATCTTACACTGACGGTACCAATACCCAGAATCCCATGCAGCCCTAAATCTTCCGCTCAACCAACCACGAAGAGGGGGGGGGGGGTGTTGATGTGTGGGGGGATTTGGTGGTAGCGGGGTGTATAATGTAGACCGGAAGAGTTAGGACTGCATGGGATTCTGGGTAATGGTTGTGTTGTGTTTATGTTGTGTTACAGTGGGATGTTCTCCAGAAATGTGTTTTTCATTCTTTTTTGGTGTGGGTTCACAGTGTGGCGCATATTTGTAACGTAACAATGTTGAAGTTGTTTGATACGGCTACCGTCAGTGTAAGCTGTGTGGCTGATGAATAACTATGCTTTGCTGTCTCCTGTGTGAGCAAGTAATAACAACATACAACATGTGGCTGGCCTGGCATGCTGTAAGTAAATGCTATAGAGGACAATTACTGCAGTGCAATTAGGGCACGCCCTTTATATAGTAATTAGAGTGTTAATAGGATTATTTTTCCCTGGGAGTAGTCTATGAGAGACACTGACATCCATAAGTCTCCTGGGAAAATCGAGGGGGTCGGCATGCATGTAGCTGAGCCGCATCAGAGTGGTCAAGGAGCCGCATGCGGCTCCGGAGCCGCGGGTTGCCGACCCCTGTTCTATACTAAATCCTTTCAGCAAAAATATGGCAATGTCGCAAAAGGATCAAGTATGACACATAGAATGGATCTGCTATCCCGGTTTAAATAAAAAAAAAATCATTTCAGTAGGCCTTTAAGCTCCTTGCATCCATGACCCATACATCCCTCCAGCTCAACTTCTTTCTTTCAACGCCTTCCCACCGAGTCCACCGACCCTGTTTGCCAAGGGTGACTGCCTTGGCCCATCTCAAGGCCTCTTCCTGACGCCGTACTTCCTCCACCACCATCTTCCTCCGTGTTGGCACAGTGGCACTTTTTGATTTTGATTTTTATTAAGGATCCCCATTAGCTGGTTGCCTCAACAACCCACTAGTCTTCCTGGGGTCCACAATTCAATACAATTACAAGTAAAAGCATATAATTATAACTACACAATACAGAAAAAAATAAAAGCATCAATAAAAAAACAAGCAAACAATTTACAGTCACAGAATAATAATTACCATTTAAATATAACTACACAATATTAAACCAAACAAATCATCAATGAGCAAACTAATTTAAAAACTCAGATAAAATATTACTCTCTTTTTAAAAACCTGTTTACTTTCAATGCTGGTGAGAATTTGAGGCAGGTTATTCCAGAGCGATAAAGATCTATAAATAAAAGATTTCCGCAAAGCATTCTTCCTGGGACGAGGGAGTACAAAATGCCCCTCACTGGATGCCCTGGTATTGTGATTATGTATAGTGCTACTGTGAACTATTTGGGCCATGAGAAAAGCAGGAGTTTTACTACCGGTTACTGATTTGAACAATATAAGAGTATTAGCCAACAACCTGTTCTGCACTGTTAGCCAGGAAAGAGAAGCATGCATTTGATTCACATTGGTTCTTAGTGAACAACCAAGAACCAGCCTTGCTGCCCTATTCTGGACAATCTGGAGCTTACTGATCTCACCACTTGCAGCAGACGCCCAGACTGTAAAACAATAGTCAATATGACACAAGACTAAACTCTTAACAATTTGACAAAGAAGAGGTGGATCAGCAAAACCAGCACATTTCCTGGAAATACCAACAGCCCTTCCCATCTTTGTAACTATATCACTGATATGATTTGACCAGGATAGAGTGCAGTCCAGCATCACTCCAAGGAGCTTGGCACTTCTGACCTGTTGAACTGTTGAAATACCTAGCCTCAAATCCAACTTTGGGTCACAAGATAACCCTTGCCTACTTCTCCAGGCAAGGCGACTAGACATAAGACCAAGGCCTCCTCTACCTTGCTGAACATTCCCCACAATGTCAGCATGTCTGAGAGCTGCTGTTGCCTCTTCAACTGCTCTTGCTGGTGTCCACTTGCGCCCTGAAACCAATGTTGGTGCATTTTCCCTAACCACTGGATCTTTGGATTCATTCAAGGTCAACTGCAGTCGTGTTTTGGCACACTTGAACTCCTTTGTAAGACTGGTAAGGGGCAACTTGAGGATACTGTCACCGTAAAGGCCTATGGTGGTGAGACAGCGTGGAACTCCAAGCCACTTTTTTATGTAGCCAGTGACTCTTCTCTCCAGCTTGTCCACTGTTGAGATGAGCACCTCATAGACTGCCAGGGGCCACATCACCCGGGGTAGTAAGCCGAACTGGAGGCACCAGGACTTGAGCTTCCCAGGAAGTTGGGTATTGTCAATCGCCAGTAGGCCTCTTTTGATGTCATTGCACAACTGCTTCACCTGGTCTTTATCTCTTAGACTTGCATCATATTGCCTTCCTTTTGACTGGCTGCTCGAATATAGTGGGGATTGCTCATCTCCAATGAAGAACTGCAAATCAGCGAGCACACCCTTCACCACTGAGATGCTGCGTGACTTGGATGGGTTAATCTTCATCTGAGCCCAACTGATGTTCTCCTCGAGTTTTCTGAGTAATCTCCTGGTGCAAGGGATGGTGGTAGTCACAATGGTGATGTCTTCCATGTAGGCTCTGAGGGAAGGGTGGCGCCTGCAAGAGCCCAGTTTTTGTCCACCTACGACCCATTGTGAGGCTCGAATGATGATCTCCATGGCCATGGTAAATGCCAAGGGAGATACAGTACATCCGGCCATGATGCCTATTTCCAGGTGCTGCCGTGAGGTGGTAAATTCCGGTGTTGAGAAGCAGAACTGCAGGTCATAAAAGTAGACTTTCACCAAGGTTGTGATGGTGTCCGGGATGTTAAAGAATTTAAAGACAGTCCAGAGAAGCTCATGGGGCACAGAGCCAAAGGCATTTGCGAGATCCAAGAAGACTGCGTGAAGGTCCCTTTTCTCCCGCTTTGCCATTTGGATCTGGTGCCATATCATACTGGCATGTTCTAGGCACCCAGAGAAGCCTAGTTCTCCTGCCTTCTGAACAGATGTATCTATATACTCATTTCTGTGCAGGTACTCGGCCATCCTTTGTGCAATAACACTGAAGAAGATCTTACCCTCCACGTTTAGCAAGGCAATTGGGCGGAACTGACTGATGTTTGCGGCGTCTTTCTCCTTTGGAATAAGGATCCCACCTGCCCTACGCCATGCTTTAGGAATGGTTTTCTTCTGCCATACCGTTCTCATGAGTCTCCAAAGAATCCTGCAGACATCTGGTGCGTTCTTGTAAATCTTGTACGGAACTCCGTTTGGCCCAGGAGCTGAAGCTGTTCTTGCCCGATGGACAATCCTCTTGACCTCCTTCCATGTTGGAGGACCGGTCTCAAATTGATGCTTTGGGGGGTCGATTGGTGGAATGTCTGGAGGAATGGCCATGTGTTCATGACGCCTTGGATCAGAGTGGGTTGCTCTCAGGTGGTCCTCTAAATCAGTGATTTTCAACCAGTGTGCCGCGGCACACTAGTGTGCCGTGAGAGATCGTCAGGTGTGCCGTGGGAAATTATGTAATATCTCCTAATTTTAACCATTGTCGGGTGCCTGCTGTAATAAAGTGCGGCAGATAATGTAATACTCTTCTATTTCAGTAGGAGGCAGCAGAGGGCGATATACCTGTAAAGACAAGCGAGGTAGGCTGCGTGACACGTGACACTGACAGTGTGGGATCGCAGCAGGAGGAGGCGAGCAAGTGACAGTGATGGAGAAGTTTTTGAGAAGGGAAAATGTAAATGCCGGACAGGGTCCTGGACAAAATTCTGACCCAAATGAAGGCCCCAGTATGAGTGGTCGACAAAATAAAAAAGACAAGACGGTGAGCTCGAGGCAATACAGCGAAAGCTATCTTTCATTTGGATTTACTTCACCGGGGATGCGACAGCACCGACTCCGCAGTGCTTGGTGTGTGGTGAGAAGCTATCCAATAGCGCCATGGTGCCAAGCAAGCTTAAACGCCATCTCCAAACGAAACACCCTTCCGTTCAAAACAAGCCGATGGACTATTTTGTACGCTTACGTACAAACAATGAGAAACAGGCAACTTTTCTGAGAAAAACCACAAAGGTAAACGAGAGAGCCCTCAAAGCTAGCTACCTTGTTGCTGAACTCGTAGCTAAATCAAAAAAGTCCCACACTGTGGCAGAAACATTAATACTGCCAGCTTGTAAAGCCATCGTAAATGAGATGCTCGGCCCTGACGCGGCCAAAGAGATCGCTAAAGTGCCTCTCTCAGATAACACAATTGCCAGACGTATTGATGATATGTCTGCGGACATCGAAACTATTGTTTTGGAAAAGATGCGCATCTGTAAGAAATTTGCCTTGCAAATTGATGAGTCGACGGATATTAGTGGACATTGTCAGCTCTTGGCCAACGTGCGTTTTGTGGATGGAGAAGCCATTAAAGAAAACTTCCTATTTTGCAAGACACTGCCAGAAAAATCAACAGGAGAGGAAATATTTCGGGTCACGTCGGAATATTTTGACAAAAGCGGGCTTTCGTGGGAAAACTGCACAGGTGTCTGCACTGATGGAGCCGCAGCCATGGTCGGGCGCGTCAAAGGCTTCGTAAGTAGGGTCAAAGAAAAAAACCCGGATGTTATTGTTACGCACTGTTTTTTGCACCGTGAGGCACTCGTTGCAAAGACCTTACCAGCAGATCTAGCTCCTGTTTTGGATGATGTTGTGCGCATAGTGAACTTTGTGAAGACGCGACCTTTGAAATGTCGCTTATTTGCGTCTTTGTGTGAGGAAATGGGAGCGGAACATAAAGTGTTATTGCTCCACACGGAGGTCCGGTGGCTGTCGCGCGGCAAAGTGCTTGCCCGTGTGTATGAGCTGCGAGAGGAACTTAAAGTATTTCTGACAAACGAGAGGTCCGATTACTCAAAGCTGCTTGCAAGTAATGAGTGGTGTGCAAAGCTGGCATACCTGGCTGATATATTTCATCATCTGAATGAACTGAACACACGGATGCAAGGCCGAAATGAAAATCTGCTTACAAGCACTGATAAAATGAATGGATTCCGTTTGAAGTTGCAGCTCTGGCAACAACATGTGCAGCGTGGCAACCTTGAAATGTTCCCATTCACCGAGAAACTGCATGATGGCAACACTGCTGCAATGTGCGAAGTGATTGGCACACATTTGAAAACTCTTGAGAAAAAGTTGTTATTTTATTTCTCTTCAGCCTTCACAGAATGCCTTGACTGGGTCAGGGACCCATACAGCTCAGCATCCATTGCTGGTAAGGACATGACTTTAAAGGAGCAAGAGGAACTCATTGAACTGAAACAAGATCGGGGTTTAAAGCTAAACTTTGCTGATCTTCCTTTGGACAGTTTTTGGTTATCTGTTGCCAAAGAGTTCCCCATTCTGGCCAACAAAGCCATTTTGACATTGCTCCCGTTTTCAACCACATATCTATGTGAGCTGAGCTTCTCAAGCTTGACTGCGATAAAAACTAAAAACAGAGAGAGACTGAGAGCTGTTGAGGAAGAGCTTCGTGTGTGTCTTTCTACCATTTCTGCCAGGATATCCATTTTGTGTTCATCGAAACAGGCCCAGGTTTCACACTAGGTGAGTATAAATACATTTAGAAACTATATTATTAACTATATGTATTATATACTGTGTTAGAGTGTCATTTTGTGTAATTTTGGTTGGTGGTGTGCCGCAGGATTTTGGAAATGTAAAAAGTGTGCCGCGGCTCAAAAAAGGTTGAAAATCACTGCTCTAAATAATACTTTGTTGTTTTTAGGACCCCACTTTTCTCCTTGGTAAAGAGATTCTTCAGGAATTTAAAAGGATCTTTGTAGAACCGTGTTCTTGTTTGTTCTTTCTTCCTTCTTCGTTTGCATAGACTCTGCTCTGCAGAGGGATGCCAGGCGTGGTTTAATGTCAGCTTGGAGAGCGCATATGCCCTCCTTTTCCAATTCTGGGGCCCTCTTCCACAGTTTCCTGAGTCGTCTCAGTTCTTTGACAAGGCGCTTGATTTCCTGTTGCCTCCTGGAGATGGGTGGAGTGGGAGGTTGTTTAGCAACTTTTATCTCTAAAAATCCAAATTGTTCTGCTCCGTATTGATAGATGATGTTTCCCATTTTCTCCAGCTTCTCTGCTGTGCCTTTGAGTTGTTCAAGGGACCGCATTAGGTCACTATTCACTGTTTCCCAGAGCTTCTTTTCCACAGCACTGGGCCACTTCACTCGCAGTCTGCGGCCTGGGAGTCTCTGCTCGACTGCAGGTTAGGGAGTTTGGGTAGGATCCACCGCTGGTGTTTGTTCCACTACTAGTTCAGTGCTTGAGTATACCTCTTCCGCTACAGGGGTGCTGATGCTCTCCAATCTATGGTTTTCATCCAGTTGGTGAACTTCATTCGACTGATTGGACTCCTTCTGCAAGAAGAGGTCAATGCATACAATTCAAAAGACCTTGGGGGAAAAAAAAATTCCAATGTTACTTGAACCATTCATTGCAAAGACACAAATTTTAAAGGGGAATTGCACTTTTTTAAAATTTATTTTGCCTATAATTCACAATCCTTATGAGAGACAATAACACATATGTCTTTATTTTATGAATGCATTCTCACTCACTTTGTGGACTTAGAAGTGTACATGTAAATATTAGTATCTAAAATAGGGAATAGCATGCACTATTAGGACAAGCCATTAATACTTTAACTGTAGCTCTTAAAACATTATAAAGAGGGAGAAATAATTGCATGTGCGGTCGTAACAGACAAAACTGGAAGCAAAGCGACACTTTCCAAAGTAAAACCTTTTAAAATGAAAGTCACAACATAAATGTGGAAAATTCTAAACAAGTAGCGCCAAATCTATTTAGGGCGGTCCAAATTTGTCAGTGTCAGGCGTCTAGAATGAATGTATGGAAAAAAAATGCTCAATTTTATTAGGTGGTGTGACTTAGCTGGTAGAGCGGCCGTCCAAAAACTCATGGGTTTCTGGTACAAATCCAGCTTTTGCCATCCTAGTTACTGCCGTTGCGTCCTTGGGCAAGACACTTCACCCATCTTGCGCCAACTGCTGCTCACACTGGTATATGAATGTGAATTAATGTTTGGTGGTCATCGGACAGGCTGTCTGCACAAATTGGCAGCCACGTTTCCACCCCAGGGAAGGTGTGGCTAAAAATGTATCTTACCACTATCAATGTGTTTATTATTATTATTATTATTAAATGTATCTTAAATGTAAATGTGTTATACTTGTACAGCGCTTTTCTACCTTTTTTTTCAAGGAACCCAAAGCGCTTTGGCACTATTTCCACATTCACCCATTCACACACTGATGGCGGGATGGCAGATATCTTACCACCACAAATGTGTTAAATATTATCATTAAATGTGGTTTACCACTATCAATCACTGTGAAGCACTTTTGAATGTCTCGAAAAGCGCTATACAAAATCGAATCCATTATTATTTTTATTATTGATAAAGCTGGGGAAGCTGTTCATGTAACAATCTGAGATGTGTCTTGCCATCTAAAACCAATAGTCATTTATCTCTTATGGTGTCAATCAAATCTAAGCATTATTATTTTAGTAAAATAAGTTTCTTGTTCACAATTGATTGTATATCATTGATTTATCACAGCAAGTTATGAACATAATGTGTGACTTTCTGTATGCAAGTCATTGCAAACTTCCTGACTTCAACATATTATTATTATCCAGAAACCTCCCTGATTACTATGAGGTGGTGTCCCAGCCCATAGACATGACCAAAATCCAGCATAGGCTGAAGTCAGAAGACTATCAAGAAGTGGAACAGATCACAGCAGACTTCCAGCTCATGTTTAATAATGCCAAATTGTTTTACAAGGTAAGAAATATGTTTTGTTCTCCTGGTAGCCCTTAATACTTAGTAATTTACTACTGATGTCTAAAATGACAAGATACTTGAATAAATAGAAACTAAATGGATAACACTCTGGCGTCATCTTTTTAATCTCTACAATCTAGAGAGACAGCGAGGAGTATCAAGCCGCCTGCAAGTTGTGGGGCGTCTATTTGCAGATCAGAAATGACTTTTTGCAGGCTGGAGATGGAGAAGATGAGGATGAAGATATAGACGACATGGATAATCCAGGAATGTCAACAGAAGATGAGGTCAGTTTATTGACATTGGTCTCTTTTCATGCTCATGCTAAATTTCAAGCCAAGCATATATTTATTTTTCGGATATGCATGCCACATAGTGACAACCTTTATCATTCATGTTTTTTTTGGATGGGGTTCTATCAGAATTCCAGCAGCAGTGTGAAGGAAGTGTTGGCGCAGATCCTTGGGGCCGTAGTGATATACTCTGATCCCTCAGGTCACGTGGTTAGCGAACTCTTCCAGAAACTGCCTTCCAAAGTGGTAAGTGTTTCCTGACACGAGGGGTGTCTTTTTCACTTCCCATTTGATACCGATATTGGAGCTTTGACTATTAACCGATACTCATTAATCCGATACGATATCAGCAGGAATAATCCATCCATCCATCCATTTTCTATTCATACTTGTACTATATTTAGTGTGGAATGTTAGAAAAGGTTTGATCAAGTGAAATTAGTCAGAGAGCAATGATCGGTACAAAAAATAATAACCTATTTATTATTAGCTATCTGGAATGGACTTCTGCTGCTAAATTGAAGTGAAATATAAATTGTTTTTTGATGACACCTAATTCATTAAGGTAAACTCAGGACGCAGTAACTTGAAGGATGCGGACGCGTTTGTTACTGGATACTTTCGAGTTAAGGATGTAACAATATGAATGTATCATATCACCGTTATTGTCACCAAAATTACCACGGTTATCGTTATTATTGAAGTATTGTTGAATGTGCTCAAAAAGTACTCACACACCTTTAACCAAGTTTTATTGAAGAAAAATAAATACAATCTATAAAAAGCCACACAATATACTCTCTTTGAAAAATGTGTTGTATAATAGTATTGTTCTGGCCACTTATGAGCCATATTTTTATACAAAACCCAATACCAGTGAAGTTGGCACATTGTGTAAATCGTAAATAAAAACAGAATGCAATGACTAGCAAATCATTTTCAACCTATATTCAATTGAATACACTGCAAAGAAAAGATACTTAACGTTCGAACTGGTAAACTTTATTTTTTGCAAATATTAGCTCATTTGGAATTTGATGCCTGCAACATGTTTCAAAAAAGCTGGCACAAGTGGCAAAAAAGACTGAAAGAGTTGAGGAATGGTCATCAAACACTTATTTGGAACATCCCACAGACGAACAGGCTAATTGGGAACAGGTGCGTGCCATGATTGGGTATAAAAGCAGCTTCCATATAATGATCGGTCATTCACAAACAAGGATGGGGCGAGGGTCACCACTTTGTGAACAAATGCGTAAGCAAATTGTCGAACAGTTTAAGAACAACAATTTTTTCAACGAGCTATTGCAAGGAATTTTGGGATTTCACCATCTATGGTCCGTAATATCATCAAAAGGTTCAGAGAATCTGGAGAAATCACTGCACGTGAGCAGCAAGGCCGAAACCAATATTGAATGCCTGTGACCTTCGATCCCTCAGGCGGTACTGCATCAAAAACCGACATTACTGTATAAAGGATATCACCACATGGGCTCAGAAACACTTCAGAAAAGCACTGTCAGTAACTACAGTTCGTCGCTACATCTGCAAGTGCAAGTTAAAACTCTAGTATGCAAAACGAAAGCCATTTTTCAACAACACCCAGAAACGCCGCCAGCTTCGCTGGGCCCTAGCTCATCTAAGATGGACTGATGCAAAGTGGAAAAGCGTTCTGTGGTCTAATGAGTCCACATTTCAAATTGTTTTTGGAAACTGTGGACGTCGTGTCCTTCGGACCAAAGAGGAAAATAACCACCTGGACTGTTCTAGGTGCAAAGTTCAAAAGCCAGCATCTGTGATGGTATGGGGGTGCATTTTTGCCCAAAGCATGGGTAATTTACACATCTGTGAAGGCACCATTAATGCTGAAAGGTACATACAGGTTTTGGATCAACATATGTTGCCATCCACGCAACGTCTTTTTCATGGACGCCCCTGTTTATTTCAGCAAGACAATGCCAAGCCACGTTCTGCACGTGTTACAACAGCGTGAATGAGCTAAATAATATTATTTGATATTTTACGGTAATGTGTTAATAATTTCCCACATAAGTCGCTCCTAAATATAAGTCGCACCCCCGGCCAAACTATGAAAAAAACTGCGACTTATAGTCCGAAAAATACGGTATATGTATTTATATGTTTATATTTTTTGTTTTAATTTGTAAAAGTTTTTTTTTTTAATGATTAAGAAAAAAACGTGCATTGAGTGCGTCGCGTAGCGTTTTTATGACGTCACAAAATTCACTTTCTGTTGTCATATTCTTTCAAGTATTGAGCGATCGCTCTAAGACAGCACAGCCTGTAGGTTTAATGTACACAATTGAATATCTTAGATGCTCAGACAGTAATGTATTTTTACAAGTTTAGATTGGGGTATGTCATTTTTAATGGGGAACAAGGTTGATGTCTCTTGTATTCATCTTAGCATTTAAGCTAGCTAGTGCTAGCTTCTTCTTCAGTAAATCAGCAGTGTCACCAGTCCGTGGTTTATCACAGTGTTATCAATCATGGTTTTACGATCATTTTGATTTAAAACTGTAATATTAATCTTGGGAAGTTTTACCGCAGTTTATTATAATACCGTTTATCGTTACATCCCTATTTTTAATACACTACTGCCTTGGAGACTTTGAATGTGTAAGTAATATGCAACAATAATTATTTGATACTTTTTTATATTGATAAATATGCTGTTTTAGACTACAATAGTGTTCAATGAAGAACACTTGTTACGAATGTCTAGCTCGTGTGCTATTGTGTGCTTAGTTGTTGTGTAGCTGCTAGGTCCTTGTACTCTATAGCCTACCATGTTTACCTTTTGTCAATTATTTGACGAAAATAGAAGAAAAGATGGTAATGCTTGCTTATTGGAGGACATTTAGATGTTAACTGGCTGTCCAACTTTGAATGGTAAAACACGCTGCAGGACTGCTTGTATCGGACATTATAACACACATTTTACATGCAAGCACATATCATCACATACATGTACCGATATCAATATCGGATCAGGACACTTTTACCTTAAACCCTAAATAATGCCTCTCTGACTTGCCAAATGTATTTTCTTCAATATGTATTTTCCTTTGCTAGCATTACCCAGACTACTATGCTGTTATAAAGGAGCCCATTGATCTGACAACGATCGCTCAAAGAATACAGGTACGTCATTTACAGTATTTCTTCAAATCCCCTAATGCATCGTCCACTTGAATGAATTCCCACCTCAACAAGAAAGCAATGTCAAAAAATAAGGCAATAAATATTACTTATTATTATTATTAATATTATTATTATTATTATTATTGCTGAAATGCATTTGTATGATAAAAAGACCATTGAACCCATTGCTGGGTTGCAAACACTTGACATTCTCGAGACCGTGACCACTTCCGGTTTTCAGATAACGGGAAAAAATTCAATATGGCTACCGGACAAGAAGTATGCGTTGTTAACAAAAGTTAACAACCAAATGTTGAGTTAGATTAGTCCCTGTCAGCCACGTTGAATAAAGCACTTGGCTTTCCTGCACAACAACGGTGACTAAGCTTTTATGTTCTTCTATGAAAATCGACAACAAAAGTACAATTAAGCTAACTAGTTACTGGCGGCGGTAATGCAGTAGATTGGACCAACAATCGCAATATTTATTACTAGGACTTAACATGACGCTAGTTAATTTCCATAATCAGAGGTCTTTGTATTTATATTTAGGCTTAGCAACCATAACAGAATTTAATAGAAGACAAACAAACTAATGCGATTTCTTGTCCTTAGTTTACGCTTAGTTATGTTTTCAAACACTAACTATATAGTCAAAAATAAACTTGGTTTCATCACAGAAAGTTTATCAAACAAATCAAATGTTCAAACCAACTTTTTACGAAGTGATTGCTGCAGACATAAGCATTTTCCAACTGTACTCCACAAGATGAAAGTGACATGTTTAAGAGCCATTTTCCCTCGATGAGCTTCGGTAATTTCCCTGACTTTATTCCTTTTATGAACCACTTATTTCAGAACTCTATGAAAGCTCCCTCCTATCTTTCGATTTTAACGGTTGGGACACTCAAGAACAGCACTGCAAAGCGGCAATTTCAACTCAAACTCTTCACTTACTATGTGTGTTCCACTTAATTTATGGCTCGGCTCAAGCTTGTTTGCCCTCCGTGTACAATAAATCTGACACAGCAAAGTTGACGTGACGTCATACGCAACCCAGCAATTAACACCTTACCTCGAATCAATGCCTGTTTCTCTCTGCACTTTAGCAAATAAACACCCCTGGTGGCTAAATGAGGAAACAAGACATGTTTACTAGGAAGCTTTACATCCCTGTAATTCACAGGTTTATTTATCCTTTTCATTTTTTTAGATGGGATACTACAAAAGTGTCAATGCCATGGCCAAGGACATCGACCTTATGGCCAAAAATGCCAAAACATACAATGAACCGGGATCTCAGGTTTTTAAGGTATTCATTTACCACTGTAACATACTGTACTGTAGATGAAGACTAACAATGTTATTTTAGGATGCAAACACCATAAAGAAAGTGTTTATCCAGAAAAAAACGGAATTTGAGCATGCTGAACCCACAAAATCCAGTCTTCGCATCAGGTATTTTTAACACAAACAAAAATTGAAAGGATGTTTGTCTGTCAATAATGAAATGTCCAACTTTGGCAATTCAGAAATCGCAGGTCTGGTCAAGGAGATCAACTTTCTGGCATCAGCGTAGCGCTTCAGTATGGTTCAGAGAGCGAGGACGACCCCGTCCTGTCCGGTCAGCAAAAAGACGTGCCCCTTTATTTGAAAGGATTGACCAAACAACATTGAACTGATTGAATGTTTCCCAGGCTCGGTGTGCTATGACGAAGGAGAGTCAGAGGCTGAAAGTCAGAGTTCTAGCATGGAGATGAGCAACCCCATCTTCCAACTGTATGAAGCCGTGAGAGGCGCCAGGAACAGCCAGGGCTTGATTTTCTCCGAACCCTTCCAGCATCTACCCTCTCGCAGGGAATATCCCGACTATTACCAGCAGGTCAAACAGCCCATTACCCTGCAGAACATCAGGTAAAAAGTGCTGCATGCTCAGGGCGGATCTACTAAGATGCCAAATGTGAAGTAGTGTCTGTGTGTAGTATGAAAATAGAAGGTACTAAAACTAGTGCACAAGTTGCAGGTGATCTCACAGTGTCGAGGGCGTAATGATGGTATGGTATTTTGCTCTTTTAACAGACACAATCTGCTGCACACAAGCTTGATAGATCAGCTTTTTGTGCTATCAAATTGGTACCTATGTTATAGTACACACAAACCTTTAGTAGATCAGACCCAATATGTTTGAATGTAAAAAAAAAATGTTATTTAGCCCTGCTCTCTGCCCATTCTAGGACAAAGATGAAAAGTGGTGAATATGAAAATGTGGAACAAATGGACGCCGACCTCACTTTGATGTTTGAAAATGCTAAGCAATACAACATGCCCAACTCAAGCATTTATAAACGGGCGTTGAAGCTTCAGCAGATTTTGCAGGTACTTAATTTTGCATCCTTTTCTTGCATAACATTGTAATCAGTGCTGCCTTTTTTCAGGCAAAAAAGAGGCAACTTTTGAGGAGAGATGATGAGGATGGAGACAGTGTTTTGTCATCTGATGCAGGAAGTGCCAAGAAAAAAGGGTATTAACAGTTAACTTTCATGCTTGTTGCCATTTTACCCTTGATTTCCCTTTCTTTTAGAAGCCACAAGAAGAATATAAAAAAGAACCGAATGAAAGCCCTGTACGCTGCAGTGACAGACGCGAGGGAGGCGGGCACCACTCGGCGCCTTTGTGATCTGTTTATGGTTAAGCCCTTCAAGAAAGACTACCCTGACTACTATAAGGTCATCCTGGAGCCCATGGACCTGAAGACCATTGAGCACAACATTCGCAATGAGCGGTACTCCTCAGAAGAGGCGCTGATGGATGACATGAAGTTGATGTTTCGGAATGCCCGGCATTATAATGAGGAAGGGTCTCAGGTAGGACGCGTGAACTATCGACTAAACTGACATTTTTGCTATTATTAAAGATATCATCCTGGCTTTTATCCGTCCATGCAGGTATACAATGATGCTGACATCCTGGAGAAGATTCTAAAGGAGAAGCGCAAAGAGTTAGGACAACCACCTGAAGAGGAGGATATGGGATCTCCCAAGCTGAAACTGAGTAGGTTTTCTTACAAAAAAAATACCCAGAAAAAAGACCATTCAGTTTTTTTAGTGGTCCACATTTGGATGGTCACAAATAGAACACATTACAACACACCACAGGTCTCATGTTTTAAAGTACCAGTAGAGTGGAAAAACAAGTTGACTTTATATGCTTATTTGTTTTTTTTATTGTATCCATTTAACCCTGTTCAGTTGTATCTATAATCTGCAAAGTACCGGTATGTAAAAATACGGTCTAAACATAAAAAAATGCCACAATTTTAGTCATCCATTTTGAATATTCCGCTCGGAATATCCTCGACAATTTCCGTAGATTCTACGTCAGTGTAGTAACGCTGCACTCCGACCATATTATCAGATCAGTCATGCTGGAAATACGCAAACATTTTATTCACAATCCCTATGTAAGACAAGAACACACATGCTTGGCTTTTTTTATGCATATCGAAATCGTAAATTAATAGCTAACAATTGAGTCAACAATTGCGCCCATTATACCCCTAAAAACATCTAGAAACTGCCAACAATACTCCTGTAGTGTGACTATCAGAAAATAATTAGTCATTGAGAGTGGAGAGCAGGGTTCTGTCTGACACGCTGGGTCCAAGGATGCAACATGAAGTCATTACTGCTGTTTTGAGGGTGATTTATTTTCCCTTTGAGTAAAAATACAATACATTACATTCAGATGGTTTGTGGTCCCTGACTGGTCCTTTTGCTGTCCTTTTGCGTTCTCTTTGCGATCCCTTTGCGACCCCTTTGCGGTCAACAGAAGTAACGGCACCCAGGTTCACACTCTCTCCATACAAGCCAAACAATTCACAGAGAGGTGCAGGTGTTATATATTCAGCAATCAGCCCCACACACACTCCGCCCACACACATAGCCACACCCACTATCCCAAGTGACAAGTGAGAAACAAATCCCTGCCTCTACATCCCGGCCCCTAATTATTATAACATAATAATTACTGAACAATAGTAGCAGCACGGAAATATTAAATGTAACATACATCAAATCAAAGTAGTTATAACAACAGTTCATTTTCAATGTCCTTGAATGAGCAGGTTCTTCACATATATGAAAGTGTCACTAGGCCAGAGGTTCCAGAACTTTCAGAACATAGACAGAGTGTGGTCTGTGTCACAAGTCATATTCAAAGTCAAGTCCTGTCAACAATTAATCCCATCAGATGTCCTCGGCTTCCTGAAGCAGACACATCTAGTGACAGGCCTATCCAGAAAGCTTGTCCTGGTCTTGATCGTGGCTTGTCGAACAAGTCCTCTTTTATCTTCAACAACCTTGACAACTCTCCCTATAATCCAAGAGTTGCGAGGTGCAGAGTTATCCACAACAAGCACAATGTCTCCTGGAACAAAATTGCGCTTGATTTTATTCCATTTTTGGCGCTCCTGAAGCTGCGGTAGGTATTCCTTTGTCCATCTTTTCCAGAACAGGTTGGACATGTACTGGATTTGTTTCCATCTACGCACAGCATACAAGTCTTCCTTTTGGAAAACACCAGGTGGAAAAGATGGCTGACCCTTGAGGATGAGAAGATGGTTGGGAGTTAGAGCTTCTAGGTCATTAGGATCTGTGGATGACTTTGTTATTGGTCTGCTATTGAGAATAGCTTCAATTTCGCACAGCACAGTGTGGAGGCCGTATTCATCCAGAGTTTGTACTCTCAAAGTGGAGTTAAGGACTTTCCTGATTCTGGCTATGACTCCAATCAATGAACTTGTAAGATCAGATTCCTGCAGCAGCTGTGTGTTCAGTGATGTACCTTTGAATGACACAGCATAATCAAACACCACTTTGATTTTCTTCTTATGCGGATGGTATACACCATGATGTGAAATATTCCTGGTTTTTCCATGGTTACATGCCATATCTTCCACAGGCACTCTTTCAGCATAACCGCAGATAATGATGTTGTGTATGAACATGGTGTAGTCCGCATGGAATAAGGCATCCCTTTGAAACCTTCTTTTCAAATTCAAGGCGTGTTGCTCTGCTAACTTGCGGTTATCAGGCATGCATACATTTCCCTTTTTTAAAGGCAAACCAATGGTGTAGTGACCATCCACCAGTTCAACAGAGCTTTTCACCATTTCCATAAACTGGCCATCTTCTCTTGAGGGACCCAGTTTCTCTTTATGGCTGCGTTCAGGGAAGTCGAGTTGAAACTGCTGCTTCCACAGTTCATCCAGTTTCACCACAGAGATGCAGTTAGCAGTGATGTTAGGTTGTTCCAAGTCTGCTTCACCAAACATTGGCCCATTGACAGTCCATCCCAACATGGTCTGAACAGCGTACGGCCCTCCTTCGCTTGGAATCACCTTTGTTGGTTCAAGAGCTCTTGGTGCATTTAAGCCGATCAACAGTTCAATGTCTGCATCAATTTCAGGTAGGTGTACTCCACGCAAATATGGCCATCTGACCAGATCCTTCTCCCGTGGTATGTTGCTCCTGCACACAGGCATTTTCTTCTGTGTAAACATATCTGGCAAGTCACAGTAGAGATCACTTTCCAGACCGGCTACCTCCAGATCTGACACAAAGCAACATCCTACAATCTTTTCTTGGCCCAAAGTGCGTAAGAGAATTTTAGTTCCTCTTCCTGAAACATTCAACTTGCTCATCAGACTTGATGTACAAAAGGAGCCAGAGCTGCCTTGGTCCAGAAAGGCATACGTTTCCACGACTTGGTGACCCTTTTTGGACTTGATCTTTACTGGCACGATAGAGAGCTTACAGCCATGGTCACCGGCCCCAGTGAGACCACTACTTTGCACTGTTACCACAGAGCTGCCCACCGCTGTGTTTGTACCTGCTGCAACTGCTAGATCCTTCTCTTGCTCCTTGTTCTTTGGATGAATATGAAGCATGCTAGGGTGTTTAGCGCCACATGTTTTACATGACAGTCGCTTCCTGCAGTCCTTACTTATGTGCCCTATGCACAGACAGCCAAAGCAAACTCCATGTTGTTTTAAAAAAGTGATCTTGTCATTATGTGCCCTCTCTACCAATAGAGAGCACACCTCCAACGCATGTTCACCCTTGCAGTACAAGCAGGTCCTTTTGTCCAGTGGGGCTCCGACCTTTTTCACATGGGCCTTTCCATTAACTGATGTTACTGTAGTAGCAAAACTTCCTTGGTTTCGTGTGTGACGCTGATAGCCATCTCTGCTGCCATTTTTGATTTGCATTGTCTTTGGAGTATCCTGTATATTTCCAAATATAGGGTCTGCTGCAATTTTAACTTGGCGTTCAATAAAACTGACAATGTCAGGGAAAGTAGCTCTTCGAGAACGGGTCTCTTGAATATCACAAGCTACCGTCCTCCATTGGTCTCTCAACTTATACGGTAACTTCTTGATCACCATCAGCATGTTCGCAGGCATGTTAAGCTCAGACATGTACTGTATGTCATCCATCGCATTACAACATCCTCTTAAGAAGAGACCATATGCTTGAAGAGATTTTGCATCCTCTGCTTTAACCAAAGGCCATGATAGTGCTTTGTCCAAATAAGCAGAAGCAATATTTTGCTCATTCCCAAAATGCTCTTCCAATAAAGCCTTAGCCCTTTGATATGCTCTGTTTGGAGGCATTCGCTGACAGCTTTGAACAAGCTCATGTGGTTGTCCTCTTGTGTATTGTGCCAGGAAGTGCAAGCAGTCTCCAGCATCACCTGTCCTTTCTTCAACATTGTGCTCAAAAGATCTCATAAAGGCATGATATTGAAGAGGATTTCCATCAAACACCTGGGTCTCTCTCCTTGGCAAATGAGAGATGTTCTGTTGTCGCGCCAGTAGAGCAGAAATTTCATTTTGCCTTACCTTTATGGATAGCAAATTGTTATTGTCATCAATGACTGGCATCTGAACATGTGAATTTGTTGTAAATTGAAAAGCTGAAGCATTACTGTTCACAATAGTAGCCTTTGGGAGTCCAGGCATCCTTTGCTGGATTATTTGAGATCCAACATCAACAGTAACTTTCCTTTCATTCGGCTGTGTTAAATGAGACTTAGATGTACTTTGACTGTCATACACTCCATGGCCACCAGGCACAAATGAATCGGTCTCAGCATTAAGAGCAGCATGTGCTTCTTTGGCCATATAAGATTCCATACCATCTGATTTTTTGTATCTGGTGCCTTTCACACTGCTTCCTGAGACTCTTAGGACCTCCATCCGAGCCTGAGCGGCTGCAATCTCCACTTCAAGCTCAAATCTCTCTTTCCTTTTCCTTATTTCCTCCTCTTGCTGATCCAGCTCTTGCTTTTGTTTGAGCAATTTTTGACGAACGAGAAGAGCAGCCATTTCAGCCTCTGCTTTGACACGTGAAGAGGAAATAGAAGAGTTTGAAGTTCTTGAGGTCCCAGTTTTTGATCCATGATTGTTGCTTCCAACATTTGAGATGCTGTCCTCTGACTGAATGCCATCATGTAATACTTCACATGTGGCCTTCTCCTCCACATTGTCATTTGGTGCATGTCCTGAGACTGGTCTCTTAGTTTCAGAAAGCCACTGTGTCTTATCCTCAATAAATCATTTGTTGTATTTATTGATGCTTGCAAACCACACTTTTTGTTTATCCTTTTCCATCTCAGGTACTATTTCCACTGCTCCCTAAAAATCTAAACATGGAATCGATAAACCGGTCCCCCGACTCAATTTACAAGATCTTTTCGACGAGAAGCACAGATTTGGGGCAACCTGCCTGTCCCGATGGGCCGTTTGCTGCCAGATACATGAGGCACTCTTGGAAGATGTGACGAGTCCTTTTGCCTAACAGTTTTTCTGTCGAAGACGTGGAAAATATCCATCAATTTAGAACTGTGATAACAAAGCATCTGCTGATTGGATTGAGCATTGCTCTGGTCTGTTGGAAAATTCGGAGGACAATGGCAGCCGTTTAAGGAATCCAAAGGCTGCTCGTTGCGATGGATGGAATGGGCAGAGCGGTGGGCACTCAGACTTTAAAGATCTCAAAATTGGTTTGCAAATTGGATAACATCTCGGAGAAGCTTTCCGCACTATAGGGCAAAATTAGGATCTATTTGAAAGCCAGAATGGACAACTAGGGTACACAAGACCATTGGAATGTGTTTGCTCGCCCAACCAATAAAAATCCATATCTGCAATTTGACTCCCTCTGTATTGGCCTTGGGCAAGGCTGTTAAACACCCCAGTGAGATGCTCTGAATCCTCCCTCCTTCAAGAACACCTTGGGTGTTGTCCCGTTTGCGGACGCTGAGCAGAGCGACCTCCAGGCTTAAAGACAATACACACACTCATGGATGACGACAGATATCCAAACACACACCCTCATCCCATGCCTTTGCCTTTTAACTCTCTGCGGTGTGACGGTGTTCAGAGCAACGTCAGATGGCAGCAGATTCGAACCGGATTGCCCCCCCCCCCCATTGCAGTTTTGTGTTTTCTGTGTGTCATAACATGTTTATTTGTGCTTATCGTGTTGCTCAAGGTTTTTCTGGCCCCAAACTGGGTCCACCCCATAGTGAAGTGAAGTGAATTATATTTATATAGCGCTTTTCTCTAGTGACTCAAAGCGCTTTTACAGAGTGAAATAGTAGTTTAGTCTGGTGTGAACTTTTTTACTTATCCTCCCCCCATGGTTATCTTTTCCCACCGTTTTTTAAGGAGCGTATGGGTACAGGCAGAACCTGGCCCCTCGCTGTGTTGTGCTCACAAGCAGCCTCAGCTCTGCGCACTCACTTTCGGGAGGGTTGGACTAGGAAACCTAAATCGGCTCTTGAGCCAGGTGTCATCATTTGACAGTAAATGCTCTGTCTCAGAACACACACTCTTTGCAGTGCACCATTAGCGATATCTTCTAATACTGCTAAAGCAGCCATTGTTTTTTTGCAGCACTTTGCATCTGGTTTTATATCCAATTGCACACACGAGAGTGTGGTAGTTGTTCATACGTGTATGTCTCTGTGTGCACATCAATCAGTCTGAGGAGTAATTATTTGCAAAATGTATTTATTTAAACGATTACCTTGCATCACATCCGTGTGTTGCCTAAGTATCCACAGCATGCAAAATTGTTTTTCATGTTTACGTTCAGTTCACTCTTGATACATTTCAACTTTGACAGTGCTTACGCTGGGTGTTTGTGCATAAGCACTCTTGTTACAAGAGAAAAGTAATAACGGGTAGGAGGGATCGTGCCAACTTAGTGATGTTGTTGCTATATTTAACCAGTCATAGTCATCAGGCGACCCTGGGGGCCAGGGCACACGAGATTACACACCGCCACTCTTCGCGGTCCGCCATGGCAACGGGGTGGTCGTCCTTCACGAGCCCTGCATCTCTTGATAGTACATCTGTAAAGGCGAGGCCTCTGTAGTGGACACGGCCGCTAAGTTTCCACAGCAGTAGCGGCCGAATGATTTCCCCGGTGGCCCGATAGCAGTGACCAGCCAAAGAGAGCCTCCACATAACGACCTTCTGAGATAGTGGCGTTTTATGCTGGACCAGTGGTTGTTTTGGACGCGTCTGAGCAAGTTAGTGTAAGCTCCGTCCAGGCTCTTCTGTTGTTGTGTGGTGAGACTCCACGTTTGCGCCGTAGGGGAGAATAGGTTCTATGAGCGTTCTAAAGAAGTCAATTTTCATCTCATTACCAATGGTCAAGTGCCATATCTTATGTAACTTATTGCAGGCTGTCCATGCTGAGGCTTTGTCGAACTTCACATCCTTTGCGTCTATTATATAAGACCCGAGAGACTTGAATTTGGGTACTTGGTTTATACTGTTGCCAGAATATAACAAAAGGAAGCAATTTAGAACTGGCAAGATTATTTCAGTCTTGCTTTCATTGTAATGGAGTTTTATTAGGCACGCAGCGTTTTCTATTAAGTAGAAAAGGTATTCAGCATTTCAGACAAATTTAGAGATCAGAATGATGTGTGGTAGGTTGCCTTCTGCTGCGTCTTGAGTGGAGGCCTTTGTGGTTAATTTTGTCCAGAGAGAGTCGCAGCTCAGGTTTTGAAGAATCAAAAACTGGTTCTTGTTCAGAACCGGTTCCCAGTGTATAAATTCCTTGGGATCGCTTGCTAATTTTTTAAGCAATTCCCTTATCAATACTGATGGTTAGGAATGATGTCATTATGCAACGTGCGTAGTCACATCAGAATGCAAAATGGCGGCGCCCGGGTGAAACAAACACTCTCCAGTTGACTGCATTTTACAAGAAACGATTGCAATAGCGTTACTTGTAATAATTGCAAGATTGCTACTTCATCAGGAGGAGGACATGGGAGCAATATGGTGAAACATTTGAACACACATCATGCAACAATTATAAATGAATGTTGCGTTTTTGAGCCGCATCTATCATAACAGCAGCAGTAACGCTAGCACGTCATCTGCCGTAAACACAACAGATACTAACTCACCGCCTATCATCTTAGTGGCATTACCTGTTAAATTAAAATGATTGTCTTCTTTAGATAAGCACAACAAGAGACATATTCTGACTGGCTCCGAGGCGGGCAGTAAGCGTAGCTCCATTTCATGTCTGGTGCCTAGCGCTATAGCGTCTCCTTTCACCGCGGCAGGGAAGTGTACAAGCAGTGACTATGTTTGTGGTTTAAAGCTTGCACCAATTTGCCACAGTGTTACTGATTTGCAAGACGTGAATGTTCAGCTGTAGTTGGTAAAAAATTTGGTTTTCCTGCAACTACATTTTCACTCAGTCATTTCCATTATACAGGTGAATCTCATAAAATTTGAATATTGTGTAAAAGCCCATTCATGTCAGCAGTTTAACTTCAAATGTGAAACTAATTAGTGATATTATTTTATTACATGCAAAGTGAGATATGTAAAGCCTGTATTTGTTATAATTTTAAAGATCATGGCCTACAGTTTTTAAAGACCCTTTATTTTCGAAAAGATTTTCAATTCAAAGTTTTCATAAACTGTAAGCCATAATCATCCAAATTAAATCAAAAGAAGGCTTGAAATATCTTGTGTTGCATGTTATGCATATGATAGTTTCACCTTGTAAATGTAAACAAACTATTCTAATATTTTGAGTGTCACCAATATACTTCTAGGAGATGACAAAATTTTTTTGAACGTTTTGAAAATATTAATATTAATGTTACATTCTTGAGTAATTTCCACATGTTTTATTTTGTTAAATTTTACAGAATAATATTTATTTCATATATTTGTTTCAAAAGTTAAGAATTTGTTATGCTATGTGCCTCTTAAGACCTCAGTTTTTTTTGTTTCACTTTTTGTCAGTCATGTCATGTTAGCTCTAAACTAAACACAATTGATGCTAATCTACCTTTTTGTTCTCTTTTTTTCTAAGAAAGAATTGATAAGAGAACCGTTAAAGAACTGAATTGTTGAGCAGAATCAAAAGTGAAATTGGAACCCTAGAAATTGTATTAATTCCCATCCTAAGCGCAGGACATAGTCCAATAGGTGGGTTGCAAACATGTGACCTCAAAGCACATCTGGGCACTTCCAGGTTTCAGGCGATGGTCTAAGCCCCATCAGGCTACTGTTTATTTACCTGAATCAGTGCAGATTTAGGCATACTTTGAAAGGATAAAAGGAAAATATGAAAGCGATCATGAAAAAAATTATTTAAATGGGATGGAGTGGATTTTTTACACTCTTAAGAAAAATATATTTTTAAAATGTTTTAATCATTTATCATGACCAAGATGTTACTGCTGCCTCACTTCACTTGACAATCACGGTATTTACAGAAGAAAGTTTGAAGGCACATGTCTTTACATCTGTAGGGGTCCACAAATTAAGCATTAGTCCGTGAAAGACATAGTGAAAGACTTACTCCTGCATCGGTAAGCAACGTATTTGATTGACACAACGAGTGCTGTGCTGCTGTGATCGTGACGCAAATGAAAAAAGGATAGCTTTGTTTATAGTTGTTTTCCTGCTACAAATATTAGTCCAATCTACAAAACCCAAAAACCAGAGAAGTTTGCACATTGTGTAAATCGTAAATAAAAACAGAATACAACGATTTGCTAATCCTTTTCAACTTACGGTATATTCAATTGAATACACTACAAATACAAGATATTTAATTTTCAAACTGAGAAACGCAATTTTTTTTGCAAATAATCATTAACTTAGAATTTAATGGCAACAACACATTGCAGAAAAGTTGGCACAGGGGCATTTTTACCACTGTGTTACATGGCCTTTCCTTTTAACAACACTCGGTAAACGTTTGGGAACTGAGGAGACCAATTTTTTAAGCTTTTCAGGTGGAATTATTTCCCATTCTTGCTTGATGTACAGCTTAAATTGTTCAGCAGTCTGGGATATCCGTTGTCGTATTTTAGGCTTCATAATGCGCCACACATTTTCAATGTACCCGAAAGGGACAAGCGGTAGTAAACGGATGGATGGATGTCTAGAGTGTTGGCAGTGCTGTTGAGTTTGTCTGTGTAAATGAATTAAAGATGCAGAAACTTTGAGGAATGATGTAGCTGACCTAATGATAAAATAGTTTTGAGGAGAATGTGTCTGTATTATTCATAAGACTACTGTACCTTTCAGTTGTGTAAATATTGACAATTGTGTGTGAAGTGCTACTTAAAGTTAAATTCCATTTAAGAATTAGGCCATCAAGTTAGGATAAATGTTGTCATGGTTGATAAAATGTGGATGAAGAATACTTTAAAGCACGGGTCTCAGACACGCGGCCCGCACCTTAATATAATGTTAGTGCGGCCCGCGAGTTTTATATAAATGGCTTGCCAACCCTCTCGACTTTTCCGGGAGGCTCCTGAATTTTCAGGACAACCATTCTCTCGAATGTCTGCCGATTTTCACCCGAACAACAGTATTAAGGGCGTGCCGTGAAGGCACTGTCTTTAGCGCCCTCTACAACCTGTACAAACAGCGTGCCAGCCCAGTCACATGTTGTATTTGGCTTCTGTACACACACGTAAGTGACTGCAAGACATATTTGATCAACAGCCACACAGGTCACACTGAGGGTAGCCGTATAAACAAGTTTAACACTGTTACAAATATGCGCATAACTGTGAACCCACACCAAACAAGAAAGACAAACACATTTCGGGAGAACATCCGCACCGTAACACAACATAAACACAACAGAACAAATACCCAGAATCCCATGCAGCCCTAACTCTTCCGGGCTACAATATACACCCCCGCTACCACCAAACCCCGCCCCCCCCCCCACCCCCCTGTGCGTCGGTTGAGGTGGGCGGGGTTTGGTGGTCACGGGTGTGTATATTGTAGCCCGGAAGAGTTAGGGCTGCAAGGTGTTCTGGGTATTTGTTCTGTTGTGTCTGTTGTGTTACGGTGCGGATCGGGAGGGTTGGCAAGTATGTTGCTAGGGCGGGTTAGCCATTCAAAGAAGGTGAATTCATTAAAGAGTGCATGTTAGATTTTTTTAAAGAAATCTTTTCTTGCGGCTCAGCCTCACTGTTTCTACATCCAGTGGCCCCCAGGTTAATTGAGTTTGAGACCCCTGCTTTAAAGTATTCATTTAATTTACTTTTATTTTCTAAGGGATTGCCACTTTTTTGTGGTCAAGGGGTTGGAGACCATAGTGACCTTAAGAGCTAGACCAGCAGGACCTTAGTCTTCAGGGGGTACATCCAAGTTGTACAGGTCTGAAGATAGAAGCCTGACAAAGTGCAATCCACTTCACTCAGGATGGTGTTGGACACAAAGCTAACCACCTCATTCAATGAAGAAGGCAATGTTACTCCTGTATAGGGCTGCAACAACTAATCGATTAAAATCGATTATAAAAATGGTTGGCGATTAATTTAGTCATCGATTCGTTGGATCTATGCTATGCGCATGCACAGAGGCTACTTATTTATTTTATTTTATTTATTTATTTATTTTATTTTATTTAATTTTTTTGATAAACCTTTATTTGTAAACTGCAACACTAACAAACAGCTGAGAAACAATAATCAAAATAAGTATGGTGCCTGCATGGTGCCAGTATGCTGGTTTTTTTCAATAAAATACTGGAAAGGATAGAAATGTAATTTGTCTCTTTTATCCGATTATTAATCGATCAATCGAAGTAATAATCGACAGATTAATCGATTATCAAATTAGTTGTTAGTTGCAGCCCTACTCCTGTATAAGCGCAGATGGAGCAGTGTGTACACATGATGTACCCTTTACATTTCTAACTTGCTCCCCCATGTATGCCTGCCTTGAACCGGCCCTGGATAGATCCATAATTACCTCAGCTGCACACTTAAGACATCGGTGTGTAAAGGATATCACCATATGGGCTCAGGAACACTTCAGAAAACCACTGTAAGTAACTACAGTTTGTCGCTACATCTGTAAGGGCGAGTTTTAACTTGCACTTACATGGACTCTCCTCTTTGGTATATTTTAGGTCTTCATTGAATTGGTCTACAGACAATTCATCAGCAACATTAGTCGGGCTATAAGGTCCTATAATGGTGCTTTGTGGGTTTCCATGAAAATAGGCAATAAGGGCCCGTGGTAATATCTTTGCTACGGATTTCAGGATTTCCCCTAGATTGCCACTATATATGTGGCGGTGAGGGCGTTGCTAGGGACGTGGTCAATATGACGTCACATATGACATGATAATTAAGATTTGCAATGATGCATATGTTTTATTTCAAAAGGATAAATAAGTGCTTTATGTATATTTAAAAACAAATAGTGTTATAGTTATTAATAATACCATTAATAATATCAATATTTACTTTATTTCTCATATCAGAATCACAATCAGCTTTCACACAAGGAATTTGACTTGGTAGACTTTGCTCTCCTTGTTCAATGCCGTTTTAATTGTTCACTTAATTATACCCTCCCTGAATGTTGCAATTTATTTTGCCAAAAATTTAAACATTCCTTTGAATTAGATTTTTTTTTTAATATCTTAAGGTATTTTGTTGATATTCTTCACAATAAAGTCACTGTAAAACTAACCACACTAAAGAAAGTACATTATACTGTATATACACATGAGGTGCACATACATGTAGGAATCATGTTAGATTAATACAATAATTTGGAATAAACTTTAAAAAGCAATACAAATAAGTAGGAAGTAGGTTGAGCTCTAATGCCGCTAGCTTAATGCTAAAATACAATGGACTAGCTCATAGACATGCTAACTCAAATTAACACGGCCAATTGGAGGCGCATATACTGTATATAAACAATCCTTCACACTAACATTTATATGTACGGACAATTTGCAGTCTCCAATGAACCTAACATTCATATTTATGGAATGTGGGAGGAAACTGGAGTGCCCAGAGAAAACCCACACACACGGGGATAAATGCAAGCTCCAATCAGCGATGTCCAAACAAGGGTTCAAAGATGCACACGGCATAAAGTAGACGTTATTGTCGGTAGTAATGGCAACATAATTAGGGTAGTTTACACTGGCTTGAACAAGAAATGCATTTTTAGCTTAAAATACCTTTTTTTTTTTTCAGCTTTCTCTCCTTACTTTTGCCTGTGTCAACTTTGTTTAGGTGCGCAACCAGCTGCTGGCGTGCCTCTGACGGGCAATTTAGAGGACATTTATTTTTATTTTTATTCAAAATAAAGCGTCACTTGTTTTGCGGTCAGTTTCGATGTCGGGGTGGTATAATCGATGCTCTTGGATACTCAGGATGTCGATATTATGCTGTCTAACACAATTGACAAGTGCCGTCTTTTGACAGGGTGCAATGATTGAATGAGCTGACCAAAGTACGTTTTTTTGCATTTGAATATAAGGGTTATGTCCCTTCCCGTCTCCATTGCAAGATACCCATTCGACTGGCTTGAGTGTATTCCAGTCATTAATGCCATTAATAAGGAGCCTTGAGAAGCAGGGACTGGAACCCTGTTGTGGTTTTTGGATTTCGAGTGCATCCTTTCATTTTCCGAGTCGGAATGCGGATCGCAACACCTTTCATTTGGGTTTCTTCTCAGTATCCTTCTCCTAAGGGGCTTGCCTATCCTGGCTATTGGACATCCCCTGCCCAGTGTGCATGTTGGCGGTTGTCTCGCGAGTACCTCATCCGCCTTTTGACAGGTTTTTAATTTTTGTCCTGCAGGGTGACATGCCACCCACCTCACCAGTGTAAAAACTGGTGGGGGGAGTGTGTTTAGACGCCAACTATCCTTCAATGCGGTAGCTTGTACTGGGTTACAATGTTACCAGTAGCAGTGTCAATGACACATTTTAATGCGTAGTCAGAGCCTTCTACATACTTTTACATTGTTTTGCTTTACATGATTTTACCCAATTTTTGCAACTGCATCATAGGCGGTAAAGATAATTGTAGGTTTACGTTAGCCCCCCTCCAATCTAACACCAGAACATTTCGGTTGCAGTCCTGCAGAAAAACTGAAATCATGTTTGGTTTTTTTTAATGTCGACCTCTATTCCATCTTTTCTCCACGTTGTTGTTCTGTTTTGTATAAATAGTCCAACACAAAATGGTCGACAAAGTTGACTTGGCAAATGGCAATGTTCCGCCCCGAGTTCTTCATAAAAACACACAAATATTAGATCTACTCTACTGCAACTTTTTGGTGAAAAATAAGCTTACTGGTACTTTTTACTCGATCGGCTTTGTATTATTTTGTGTTGGTGTTATTTATATAAATATAAGAATAATATTCTTCCATCTGCTCTTTTCTGATCATGGAAATGTATAAGAAACAAAAAAACAATGAAAGTGTCAACTGTATATGGCTTGTATACATGCATTTTCATGAAAGGAATAAAAAAGAAATGAAATGAATACAAAACAGCGACACAAGAAAAAAGGTGGGACTACTCTCTTTAGGCTTTTACTGTTGCATTGTTCATAGTTGTATTAAATTATTATTATTAAATTGACCTTTTTACTGTAAATGTGTTTTTCTCATTTAGGAAAAAGTGGCATATCTCCTAAGAAGACCAAATACCTAACCCCTCTGCAACAGAGGTTAAATGAGCTCTACGACGCCGTGCGGAACTTCACTGACCGCCGAGGCCGTCGCCTGAGCACCATTTTCCTCCGTCTGCCATCCCGTGCCGAGCTGCCTGACTACTACGCCACCATCAAGCGGCCCATCGACATGGAGCGCCTGCGCAGCCACATGGCAGCGGGTCGGTATCAGGACGTGGAGGCCCTGGTGGAAGACTTTGCTCTCATGTTCAACAACGCTTGCATATACAACGAGCCTGAGTCGCTCATCTATCGGGACGCCTTGGTTTTGCATCGGGTATTGCTTGAGACGCGCAAGCAGCAGGAAGGAGGTGAAGACTCTGGGGCTCCTGATGTGGGAGCTCTGGTGCGAGAGATGATCAGGAACCTGTATGTGTCCGTCCTGAGTCACCAAGACGAAGAAGGAAGATGTTACAGCGACTCTCTGGCTGAAATTCCCGCCGTTGATCCAGACGACGCAGAGAAGCGCCCACTTAACTTTGATGTCATCAGGGTGAATGTGGAGCGTGGCCGCTACAGGAGACTGGATGTCTTTCAGGAGCACATGTTTGAAGTGCTGCAGAAGGCCAGGAGGCTGCACAGGTACTAAAGTATTTTTCTTGACATCTTAAGAAGTGTCTTCCATCGATCCCTAATTATTCATGAAAAAAAGTCATTTATCGATCCCCAGATACATTTTGCAGAGTCGTTGAGTACAGAAATATATACACATGATATAAACGTTCATCCATCCATCCATCCATCCATTTTGTACCCCTTTTGCGGTCGCGGGGTGTGCTGGAGGCTATCTCAGCTGCATACGAGCGGAAGGCGGGGTACACCCAGGACATGTCGCCACCTCATCGCAGGGCCAACACAGATAGACAGACAAACAAAAAATACCTAAATTGAATAATAAAGTGGTGTTATAAACAGCATCTTAAGTCATGGAACACTTTCTAACAACAAACTATGCAAGCACTTAACTGTTCTTCTTCTTTGCACTTGCAGGACTGACTCTGAGGTCTTTGATGACGCAGTAGAACTGCAACAATTTTTCATTAAGATCCGGGATGAGCTATGTAAGAATGGGGAGATTCTTCAAAGCACTGCACTCAGCTACTCATTGAAACACCTGCACAATGACGTGGAGCAGGAAAAGAGGGAGAAGATCCCCAAAGAAATTGAGGAGGATAAGAAAAAGGAGGCCAGTGAGGAAGAGGACAGCAAAAGTATGACTGCTTAAGCATTGGGGAGTAACAAACTGTTGCTTTTAATAGTAATTTGATTCAATAATTTTTCCTTTTTCACCCAAACAAAGGTACAAAGGAGCAGGACCTGCCAGGAGAAGTATGGAGTCCTGAGTCAGAGCCGGATATTGCATACCAGCAAGAAAGCACTTTGGAAAACACTACCTATCGTGTGGGAGAGTTTGTCTACGTGCAGCAATCACAGCCCAACCTCAAGCCGCACATCGTCTGCATTGAACGTCTCTGGGAGGACGATGCAGGCAAGCCAGCTCACCTTTTAACAAAGATAACTTGTCAAGTAGCTAATCTTACCTTTGCTTGTTTCAGAAGATGAGAAGTGGCTCTACGGCTGCTGGTTCTATCGTCCGAGTGAAACCTTCCATTTGGCCACGCGCAAGTTTCTGGAAAAAGAGGCCTTCAAGAGCGACTACTACAACCGAGTATCTCTCAGTAAAGTCCTGGGCAAATGTTTGGTCATGTGTGTGAAGGTAGGCCTGAAAAACACAAACGTGCCATTTGTGACTTCAGTTAAAGTTGTGCTTCCTGACTTGTCGTAGGATTATTTCAAACTCCAACCGGAGGGCGTCAAAGCCGAGGACGTGTATGTCTGTGAATCTCGATACACTGTGAGGCCCAAGCTGTTCAAGAAGATCAAGATATGGGCTATGCCTGCCAGTCCTGTTAAATATGTCCCTCGAGACGTCCCCCTGCCTGTTGTTCGTGTTGCTTCTATGTTTGTCAAGCCTGACTTGGAGAAACTCGCTGTTTTGTATGTAGACGGCAGCAGTTTTGTGGACAAGGTGAGGTTTGAACTTTTCATTGGAACTGCTTAATCTTAAAAGAAAACCTCAAGTTTGACTTTATATTGTTTAAATGTTTCATAGAAAGTAGCATATTGCTGGAGTAAATACAACACAGGCGTAATAAGGCTTCTCTTCAACAAAGCTGTGAGGCGATTAACTTGCTGTGTGCAAATTTCATCCTTAAGGAGCGAGAGGATGTCACCATGGAGATGAGTGGTGCTGAGCCTGGATGTCAGTACTATGAACAGTTGCGCCATAACAACATGTGGTTCAAAGTGGGAGACTGTGTTTACATTCAGTCACACGGGCTGTCCAAGCTTCGAGTGGCCAGGTAAACATCATGTTTTATTCATCATCTTGTGCTAGGGATTATCAGTAACCGTTCACTGACTTCCAGGTTAGAGAAGCTTTGGATGCAGAATGGAACCACTTCCTTCTTTGGGCCTATTTTTATTCATCCGGAGGAGACGGAGCACGAACCCACCAAGATGTTCTACAAGAGAGAGGTGTTTCTCAGCCACCTCGAGGAGACCTTGCCAATTACCTGTGTCAAAGGTACTGTGTTCTTTACACTTCCAGTTATTTTTATTCAGTCGTTTTCTTCTCAATCATATTGTGTTTGTGCTCTCAGGCAAATGCATGGTGTCCTCGTTCAAGGACTTCTTGTCCTGCAGACCGACTGAGATAGCAGAAGAGGATAATCTGCTTTGTGAGAGTCGCTACATTGACGCAGAGAAACAAGCCAAAAAGTTCAAGGGTTTGAAACGCTTCTCGTACACTTCCAAAGTGGTGGAAGATGAGGTGTTCTACTTTAGGTTAGCACCACTCAAGCCTGACGCTCAATGCCTTGTTATGACTTGCCGTCAAGGGATGCAGGTCTCAAGTTTGTATGTCGTATGTGCTTATGTTTGCTGAGGGTTTTTTCCTAGTCCCACACTGTGCCCCCTACAAGAGCACAGGAGTGGCTTTTCTTCTCCCTCCTCATGTTTTTTTTCTTCCCATCTTTTACGGGGCGCCGCCTATGTGTCGACCTATCCTTTCTACCCTCTCTAATATAGTATTTCTGTTTCTTGGACGGCTTGACTGTAAATAAATCTTGACTTATTGTAATTGACCAAACCTGCGTTCCTTAATGGCATCAGTGCCCACGTAAGCTTTAGTAACCAGACAGGGAAAACAGTACCAGTAACTATTGGTGCTGAGTTAATGTAGACTCCGTTACCAGCAACAAGTGCTTTAGACTCAGCTACCAGGACCGTTGCTTTTATCGTCTTGTAAGTAATGTAGTGTCCTGACAAAGGCACACACAGTCTGACACTCTTTTTAAACTTTATAGCTAGACTTAACAGGCCAACAGCAGTGCTTAGTTCCAACACAGCACACACAATTCGCCATTGCACTACAACGGGAACAAATCATGTTGTCATTATGCACCAATTACAAGTGATGGGTAAATGACACCTCAATGAGTGTGTGGTACCTGCTGTACTGCACTCATACTGCGTTGGTGTTTCTTAATGGCACTCTTCGGAAACACAATGACTTCCTGATAAGCACAGTTTGGTGCTTTATAGTCCATGTGACCGACACAGCACCGGTAATATATTTTTTTCTTAAAGTGACACACACACACATTGAGGGATATAGTATCACTCCTTGTTTCTCAATGTAGCCACACTTCAATAACAATCAGGGTCACGGTGAGTAAGGGGCATTTAAAAAACCCTGAACACTCCAGCGCCCCCCGCGACCCCGAAGGGAATAAGCGGTAGAAAATGGATGGATGGATCAACACATGCAAGTCATTTTGTTTGCACATTGTATGTTGTTTTGCTGACATGTTTTCTTTCCTGACCACTAAAGCAGTGGCACCATTTTTAAAATTTAGTGTTGCTGCCACATTGATTTATGTGACCTCGGAAAGCTTGGAAATATTGTGCGTCAATAAAGCACAAAAGTGTAATAACATCATAGATTAATATTTATTTACTTTTACTTTTACAAGAGGCCCTCTGAGGGTAGCCATAAGAATTGAACACCTCTGATGTAATGGATACTAGAGGTGGGAATCTTTGGGCACCTCACGATTCGATTACAATTTGATTGAAAATAGATTATTGATGCAACTTTAATTTTTATATATTGTTGCAGTTTTAGTTTTTTTTCGTTTTTACTAAATAAGCACTTATCACTTGCAACTTTTAAATACAGTGCATTTGTAATAAAAAAACGAGTAAATTCATTCCCATTACATTTATTAAATTAATAAAAGTGTGTGCAAAACTGGAACATAAGTGCCCTTTAAAAAATTAGCTGGTTGGATCTCTCGGTGAGGTGGATCGCTATAGTCAGCCAACTTTTAGAACTGTCTGTATTACTTTATTTACAATAAAGAATTGGATGATCAATTATAATAGATTTTATGATTGTCGATGTCCGAATTGCGATGCATATAAAAATCTATTATTTCCCCCACCTCTAAATGATACATTTTGCTGTCTGCAGGAAAGCAATTGTTCCACAGAAGGAAGCGTCTCCCTTTTTGAATAAAAAGATTGAAGAACTTGAGGTTAAACTAGCGGATATCGAGGATGGAGATGACGACATGGATGACATGGATGATGAAGACGAAGCCATGGAGACACCCGCTATGCCTCAGATGCAAACCCCTCTCTCAAGCGATATGGACGTCATGCCATACACACCTTCCCAGGTATCTAATGCAATGTAAGAACCCCAAATCACACAAAACAAGCTTAAATCCTACCACTTTTTTCCAGTCCACACCAAAGATTAAAGGCTTGTCCAAAAAGGAAGGGGCTAAGAGGAAGATCAACATGAGCGGCTACATCCTGTTCAGCAGTGAAATGCGAGCTGTCATCAAGGCTCGTCACCCCGACTTCTCCTTTGGGGAACTCAGTCGTCTGGTGGGCACCGAGTGGAGGAACCTTGAGGCCTCTAAGAAAGCTGACTATGAAGGTGAGGAGCTGCACAAATCTCACAAGATCCTGACGGGACTAGTCCTCAGGACACTTCTACTGTGATTCTAAAACTGTCTGTTTTGTAGAACGTGCAGCCAAGATAGTGGAGCATCAAGAACGTGAGAGGCCGGCCCAGAAGCAAGCATCCCCAAGATCAGGTACCCATGTAGGGTCACTGATGGGGATCGTGCCTTTGCCTAGCCCTATGGGCATGATAAACCAGACCATGACACCTGTGTCAGGTAACCCCTCTCAGAGCGTGTTTGACTACATGGCTTCAGGGAAATGAAGCAGGACAATTTAAACCATCACAAACAAAGCAACCATCCTTGTTCATATCTTATATTATCTCTTGTGTTATCACTAGCTCCATGTAAAAACAATTGCATGAGCATTGCATGAATAACCTTTAATATGCTTGTTTTGCCTGCTAACACTCATTTGTTTATTCAGCTAATTTCACACACGAGGCCATTGAAGATGATTAGTGATCAACATTTTATCAGAAGGTTTCTGTGTTTTGACAGCATGATACACACTTCCAAATATGTCAATTTGCGACAATTACTTTGAGTGGTGTTTGATAGATTGCATTTATAAAATCTAATTTGTTTTATTACACCAGATAGAATGTTGACATGTTAGTAAAGAGCGTACATGATTTAAGGCCTTTTGTGTGAAACGGCAAGAATAGTGCATGCCATGTCATAGCTGCATGTCACTTATGCATGGATATGTTGTCATCCTCTCCTTGCCCTTTCCCCCCCCAAGGCATGATGGGAGCTTATGGGCCACCTTACATGCCCATGCAGGGCCCCCATGAGGGTTTATTGAGTGTGGTCACAATGCCACCTTACCCTACAGGGGGACACCACCTTCCTCCTCACCATCTTCAGCAAGGTGGCATGCATGGGTACCCGGGCATGCTTCATCAGGGTAAGGGCCACTAGTGGAAACCACACCTGCTCACTCACCTGCTGGAGGGTTTACCTGCTCCACAAGCCTACAGTCAGCCTTTGGTCTCCTTTAGCCTTTCAGGAGCCACATTCACACACGTGATCACACTCACTACTAACATCACACTTGAACTGTAAACACAATACTACTACTTTCTTGGCATTCATTCATGTAGAAGTTGACACCAGTGACTGTTTCTTCTTCACCAGGCATGATAGCCGGTGCTGTAAATGGCATGTCCGGGAGTCCCGCCTCTGGAAACTTCCTGCAGCAGGTGAGCTACAATGTGGCTTTGAGTTGAAGCTTTCAAATCTGAACAAATGTTCTTGGTCTACTTCAGCCTAGCATGTTAAGCCCAGGACAACATGCTCCACCTCCATACCCAGGACAGGGTCAACCCTCTCACCTGCAACCCATGTTTGTGGCTCCACCCCCCAAAACACAGCGGGTGCTGCACTCTGAAGCCTACTTGAAGTATATCGAGGGCTTGAATGCCGACTCCAGCACCGTCAGCAAGTGGGACCAGACTCTGAAAGGTTGGATTTTTAACTGTGTCACCTCAAGTGCGCTTCTTTGTCACACATGTTCATTCCTGATATTCTCTTCATGACAGCACAAAGGCGAGACGCTCACTTCACCAAAGAGCAAGAGAGCCGTCTTCCAGCTCATTGGCTGAAAAGCAAAGGAGCCCACACCACAATGGCGGATGCACTGTGGCGTCTGCGTGACTTGATGTTGAGGGACTCTCTAAGCATTTGTCAGGCGTACAATCTGTGACCACAACACTCACTAAACTATCCTTCTACCTGGAAACAAATTGTAGACCCTAGAAGCAATACTTGATAGTCATTCACTATCGTTTTTATATTTATTAGCAAGTACAGTACAGGAAGCTTAATAATTGTGTGAATTTGTTTTTTTGTACTCTGGTGAATTAAGTTTTTGGTACTATTAAAATGTACTTATAAGAATATTTACCTTTACAAGTGCCAGTGGTTGTTATTGTGAAGACTTGAACACTTATTTTCTCTAATATGATGCTTGATAGCGCCTGTCCTCATTAGGGTTGCAGGTAAGCTGCAACCTACCCCAGGGGCCAACACACATACATCGTTAGATATTCTCCAATGAATCTAACATGCATAGAAGTTTGAGTACTTGGAGAAAACCCACAAACTCACAGGGAGAACATACAACTTCACCTAGAGCTGTTCCAACAGAATTGTGTCACCTGACTGTCTCCTTATTTGACTATATCATTGTAGTTTTTTGTGAGGGTATGAAGATGATCCTAATATTTATTAGTATTACATTATTTTAGTTCCACCACCCAGATATATGTCTGACCTGAAACAAACACCTGTCACTAAGCAAAACGCCACATTCATTGCAGGAATAAGGGTATTTTATTTTGGTGGAACTTCCGATTGCACTGACGTCACTTCCGTATGGCTGAATGAAGCTGGGGCCATTCTCTTTAGTGTTTGCCCTGTCCCCCCATCTCTACCTCCCCACACGCCGCATTTTGATTTAAAAACAACATAAATGCAACCTTGAAAGTACCATTCATAAATCCAAACGACACAAAGCCGACGTGTCCTATGGAATAGCTACAAAAACTGACTGAAGGAAAAAAGGTGAGGCTTTGTATTTCTCACAGACTTTTCGAGGCTAACGTAGCAGAGCTAGCAGTTTCATCGTCCGTCCGAGGAGGGAAATGTGGAAAATATTATCTTACTTGCGGGGGGGAAACCATGCCAGCTGCTATAGCCTGTAGGTTGAAAGCTGTAGTTTTTAGAAACGCAATTGTTGCAGTATATTTACTGATGATTGAGGCCGAAGGCAAAGGTCTAAAGTGGATACCAGCGCGGTGCTAGTTAAGCTAGTAGGTGGGCTGTTAGGACAGCAGTAGTCAACCGGCGGCCTGAATTTAGTGCATTTTATGTCTGCTTTTATTAGTATAATCCACGTATTTTCTATTAAATGCATGCAGTTACATATATAGAATCACAGTGTAAACTGCAGTTTTGTGTCTAGCCGGTCCACTCTAAATCATTTAAAAAAGTTAAAGTACCAATGATAGTCACACACACACACTAGGTGTGGTGAGATTATCCTCTGCATTTGACCCATCCTGGGAGGTGAGGGGAGTAGTGAGCAGCAGCGGTGGCCACGCTCGGGAATCATTTTGGTGATTTAACTCCCAATTCCAACCTTTGATGCTGAGTGCCAAGCAGGGAGGCAATGTGTCCCATTTTTATAGTCTTTGGTATGACTCGGCCCGGGGTTTGAACTCACAACCTACCGATCTACTGAGCAGGTTTTAAGTGCAATAGTTTATGTTCTACTGTAAGCAGGACAAATGTGTATGCTCATTTTCTGGACAAAAAAATTGGACTTGTGAACTCATATGTGCACCTCAGCTGAGGAAACAAAGAACAATGTTCTTTGTTTGAATGCAAACCTTCATTGTTGACTCCCAACAGCAATGTTTGAAAATTAATGAATTCCCAATCCTGCATTCAGAGTTTTTCTGGATCTGCCGCCCCCCAAGTCTGGGGATTGTTGGAGGAGTTTTTCCCCTTTCCATTGTTAACCTAGTGCAGACTTTTGACCGGTGCACCCAGAACGGCCCATATCACCCCCCCCTTCTATCCACATTGGCTTCCAGTTAAATTCCACATTGAGTTTAAGATTTTAGTCCTGACATTCCGTGCGTTGCATGATGGGGCCCCTCAGTACATCACTGATTTGCTATGCCCCTACCCCTTAAGGCGCAGCCTCGGTCTTCAGGCCAGGGTCTTCTATAAAGATCCCAAAAACTTGTTTTAAAACCTGTGAAGACCTGGCATTCCAGGTTATAGCTCCCAGACTCTGGAACAAATTGCACAGGTCCCTCCGTGATCTTGACTGTGATGGAACTTTTTGGAAACATTTGAAAACGTATCTTTTTAGTCAAGCTTTTAGTTACCGTAATGCACCTTTTAACTATCATTTTTAATCCACTTTGTATCCTTTTTATGATGTTGCCCCTGTTGTTTTAATTTAATTGATGTTTTACTTCACCAATGTTTTGTACAACAATTGTGATTTTATCTGTGAAAAGCGCTTTATTAATACAATTTACTTACTTACTTACTTACTTGCTCATTTGATGAAGCGTGACGTCCAAATGATCCACACACAGAAATGGTCCAAACCACAAACACCATAAAACTTTGATGCCATCACATGAATGCTGCAAATGTTGAAAACACACAAACATATGCATGAGACAACTACTGCAAGTTAACAAAAACATAGTTGGCCAGTCTTCCAGTTTCCTGTTAGCCCAGGTAACTTCCTGTTGGCCTGGTTAACTTCTGTTTTGCATTTGTCTCATGCAGTTGTTTAGGTGCTTTGTGCTAGGGCTGGGCGATACATTTTTTCATCCCATTAGATCTCGACTAATATCAAGATTCTGTATATTGTGTTTTAACGTGCCAGTTTTGAATCAGCTGTACTAAAAATTACATAAACAAGATATTAGTTTAAATTGTAGGAACATACTGAGTAATTAACAAAACAAATTAAATAAGATGAACCTCTCCGAATAGTCCGGCTTCCTCCCACCTCCATGCACCTGGGGATAGGTTGATTGGCAACACTAAATTGGCCTTAGTGTGTGAATGTGAGTGTGAATGTTGTCAATCTATCTGTGTTGGCCCTGCAATGAGGTGGCAACTAGTCCAGGGTGTACCCCGCCTTCCACCCGAGTGCAGCTGGGACAGGCTCCAGCACACCCTGTGACCCCAAGAGGGACAAGCGGTAGAAAATGGATGGATGGACAAGTAAGTATTTTAGTCAACGGTAAAATAAATCTAAAATAACTCAACTATTTTACAGACCTGGGTGATTGTGCAGTGATTTGTGACCCAAAAATAAACAAATTGAATTTGAAGACTTTTTAAATTGTAAACATTAGCGATTTCAAGTGATGATGCTGCATATGCTGTTAACATCATTGCTGCTTGCAAATGTTCAGCTCTTTAATAAAATATAGAGTTTAGATAAAATATTCAATGTTCAAATATTCGTCTGCTGGTAACGGCTATACTGCTAATGCTACGTGTGCTAGCAGCATTAGCAATGCAGGCTCTGCTCGCAATTTCACACTTTCTGTATAATCACTTAGGCGTTACATTTTCAAATCATTAAACACATTTGTTGTGTTGTACATAGGGATGGGTACCAAATGCTGTACATTTATAGGTACTGACCAAATTCTGCCCGGTATTGAACAATCCTAGCAGACTCAGCAGGACTGCCTGACAATAATGTTACAAATTTTTATGCCGACAAAGCAAGAAGAAGGTGCTCAAAAGTACCTTTAGGGTCCAACTTTCAAAATGCGCTAGCTCGATGCCATAGACAGGCTACAGATGAGAATTAGCTATATGGTGATATCAAACACCTCCAAATCTGTTAATGAAAACTACAACTAAGATTCATGTTACAATCAAATAAGTACAATACTTGCAGCATAAACACTTTGTAAGACTCAACAAAAGACAAGACTGGCACATTTAACTTAATGGCAAAGACTACTTCCTGACTAGAGCAATATACTTGGGACAGACTGAAATGAATGCATACTTGCTAATGATACTCAGAAGTGTAAAAATACCAATTGTAACAATTGGACAAAATGCATGTTAAATTAAAAATGTTTAGTGAACAAGCTAACATTTATTAACACATGAACCCACACAAGATTACTAAAAATTGGTACCGTTTAGTACCAATATCAATTCCGAAGTACCAGGAATCGGTACCGTATCAGCTGAAATGTAGGGTACCATCCCTAGTCGTGCATCATTTGCACATCGGCTTGCTTTCCTCCACATCACTTTGGTGACACACACACACACACGTCAGGCACGATTCAAAATCCTGCCTGACATTTATTTACACGTTTAGCTGCAAGGTTTCTATTTCTGTTTATTTGTGCGGCAACGTACAATAGGAAGTGATGCAGGAAAAGGTAGACTCTGATTGGCCGTTGTCACATTTCTGCCATGTTTGATGGAGCTAATGTATGTTCACAGCTGATCACCTGTAATGTATCACCATTATATAACTGCCCAGCCATAAGTTGTTTTTTTGCCTTTTTTTAGCATTTAAAAAAAAAAAAATCTGTCAGTGTTTATGTGATTGCAGCAAATATAAATTTGCTCTGCAGCATTTTCCCATGTTTTAAGGCATTTTTGTTTTTCAAAAACAACACTCTTAAAAACTCAAACACTCTGTGAGTGTTTTGGCGTGAACGTTGCTGCACTTTTGACCTTTCGGCCATTGATGAGTGTCCTTCTCGACCTGCTCTAAAAATGTATTTGACTTTATCGGTGCATATTTTCCCTCATATTTCACCTTTTGTTATCTTATTTCTCAGCAATCAAGACTTCACTGCCATTGCTACTTTCACGACACAAAGTTGTGATCAAAGCTGTCAGTGATCAGGTCAGAGCGGCGAGAATGTCCCAGCTCCAGTGTCCGGCCAGTCCCATGCCCGCCGCCCCTCCTCCGCTGCAGGTGGGCCAGCCTCAGCCGGGCTACAGCATTCCCTGTGCCACCAGCACACTGGCATCAGAGAGCGCCAGCCAGCCCGTCAGGAGCTCTGCTCTTCCTGCGGGCTCAGCCACGCCCTACAATACCATCACAGGTGTGTTTGCTTGTTCATACATAGGTTCACTATCATTATTATTTTTATTGATCATTGTTCTTGCTGGCTGACATCTGATTAGTTTACTTTTCAAGCAATCCAGTAGAATGCCATTTATTTGTTTTAATAACTGAACAGGCAATGTTTGAAGTCACATTTAAACATCCTCAACTGTCATACTCGGGAAAATCTATATCTATATTTACATTACTGTGATTGAAAATACACTTTTTGGTGTTGATCCAATACCAAGTACAGTACTTGCATAACATTAGCATTGTTGGCTGTAGAACTCAAGTGAAGGACAGCGGCCGCACGTCTAGCGGGCGAGATACGCTAAGGCTAACTAGCTCCGTTTGCTACCTCTCAGTTTGTAGTTTGCACAAAGCACCTAATATGCAGTTCCAATCCCTCGCTCCTGCTTCTGACTATCACAAAGAACTATACAATTCCAGACAGCTCTTCTCTAAATTAGAAATATAGTCAGGTTTTAATCAGTCGAAATCTGGTCACACACCTACTTAAGGTAACAGATGTTAATGAGTGACTTTGGTACAGCCCATGAATGGACGCTCATGCTTTTGTCTTCCAGTATCTAACATGGCAAACCCCAAAGAGAAGACCCCCATGTGTTTGGTGAATGAGTTAGCCCGTTTCAACAAGCTCCAGCCTGAATATAAGCTACTGAGTGAGCAAGGACCAGCTCACTCCAAAGTATGTTTGGGAAAAGCTGTGGGGTTCTCCTTCATCTCAAAGCAGACCTTGTGATGATGTCATCTTCTGATGCATTAGATCTTCTCAGTGAGGCTCACACTGGGAGAGCAGCACTGGGATGCAGAGGGGACCAGCATCAAGAAAGCCCAGCATTCCGCTGCTGAATCTGCCCTGGCTGAGACCGTGCTTCCCAAGCCCACCATAAGGACCCCACGCCACACAGGCAAGAACCCAGGTGGGGGGTCGCCCACCACGCTCCTAATGCTCTCGTTAAGTTGTTGCCGTTGTGTGCTTATCTGTGAACTGCTGTGCTGTCTTCCAGTTGATGGCCTAATGCAAATCATGGAGTTAAACGCATTATGTTCCAAACTTAGTAAAAAGCCTATATATAAACCTTTGGACCCCTACCCGGGGATGAGACCACCAAACATGAATTACAGCGGCCGTATTCCGCCGCCCTATCAGCGCTCTATGCAACAGTAGGTTTGTCCCACCTGCAGCCATTTAATAGTCTCTTGTCAAAAAAGCAAACAAACTTTTGTTTGTTTGTGCAGATACTACTACCCGTTTGCCCCCATGGGACCAATGATGTACCACACGGAACTTTGCATCGGAGGCCAGCAGTTTATAGGGAAAGGACGCACAAGGCAGCTCGCCAAGCAGGACGCCGCCGTCAAAGCCCTAAAAGTGCTGCAGAAGGAGCCAATATTGCAGCAATTACCAGTGGTGAGAAGAGCACAGTCAGCATTCTCGCTGAGTAAATGAACCGCTTTTCATTGGCTTCTCTTTCTGACAGATGAACGGCGAGCCCGAGGAAGAGAACCTCAACAAGTCGGAAATCAGCCAAGTGTTTGAAATTGCACTGAAACGCAACTTAGCTGTAAACTTTGAGGTATTACTGACAAATGTATAGTATGTTTTGTATTTGCTTCCTAAATGGTGACATCTTGGTCCTGTGCAGGTGTTGAAAGAAGACGGTCCCCCGCATCTGAAGAGCTTTGTTGTGCGCGTCACAGTGGGAGAGTTCTCCGGAGAGGGGGAAGGAAAGAGTAAAAAGATTGCCAAGAAGTTGGCAGCTGGTGCCGTGCTGAGGGACTTGAAGAGGCTACCTCATATACCGAGCGTGGAGAAGACGCTGCCACGCATCAAGAAGAAAACTAAATCCATCATAAAGGTACTTCAAACTGCTTGGCATAAATTGATTTGACTGTAAAAGTAGAATCTTGCAGTTCTTTTCACAATGAAACATTAAACAAAAAAGAAAATGGCAGAATGTAGCTCAAGACTGCAGGCCAAACATCTTCACACCAGCCAACTGTAACACAATAAAGTAACTTAACCATACGACAGGAGGAATATCATCAACATAAAGCAGCTGTTTGGGAAAGTACCAATGCTGCAAAAATGTTGCACATTCACAAAGTCATAGTATTATTTTCAATACTTTGTCTTGTATAGTGGAAACATGTCATCTTACAACTACGGAAAGAGCATTGAAATGTCATATTTAACGCCATGGCCTAAAAGACTGCATAAACTAAATTCATCTGAATGTATTGCTTATTCTATATTTTTATATGGAAATTGGAATGTAAATATTTCGCTCTACGCTATATACTAGGGGTGTCCTGATCTGGTATTGATATTGGTCCAATATCAAGTATATTTATATTATTGAACAATGTTGCAGTCTAAAACAGCACATTAGTCAATATAAAAAATTATCAAATAATTATAGTTGCATATTACTTACAGATATAAAGTCTCCAATGCAGAAGCGTATCAAAAAGTATCCAGTAACAAGCATGTCCACATCATACAACTTACTGCGTCATGAGCTTAACGTCATGAAATATTGTGGCCACTAAGTGTTGCCAAGATAAACATTTACCACTCCATTTCAACTTAAAGACATCACAAGTCCATTCCAGAAGTTTAATAATAAGTAGCTTAGTGTTTTCATACCTTACCATTGTTCTCTGTTTGACTAATTTTCACTTTATCCTATAAAAAAATTAAGTATGCATGGTTCTTGCTGATATCATAACGGGTCAATATCGTAATTGAGCAAAATTTTAGGCTCCAATATTGGTATCGTGTCGGAAGTGAAACAGTTTTATGGGGACACTAATGCTTTATACATTAGGCTGTTAAATCATTTCCAATTTTTGCTGCCGCCACCCATTCAGGCAGTATTTTGGTTGGGCCTGAATTACTGTCTCCCCCTCCTGGTTGCAGCCAAGTAGGGCTTTGATCAACACATCATGTACTAATGTCTACTCAAACAGCTGCAGACCAGTCCAGAATACGGCCAGGGAATGAATCCCATCAGCCGTTTGGCTCAGATCCAGCAGGCCAAGAAGGAGAAGGAGCCTGAGTACAGCATGGTGACGGAGAGAGGCCTGCCGCGCCGTCGGGAGTTTGTCATGCAGGTAAGTCAGCCGCAAGGAATGCACACCCCGCCTGACCTCTAAGGTGTGGCTGCTGCTTGTTACAGGTGTCCGTGTGCGGCCAGGCTGCAGAGGGCATGGGGCCTAGCAAGAAGGTGGCCAAAAGGAACGCAGCGGAGAAAATGTTGGAGCTTCTGGGATATAAAGTGCCTCAACCCCAACCTCCCAAACCAGCACTTAAAACTGAAGAGAGGGTAATTGTTTGACCTTTTGGTTTGCTCATAAGCAATAATATGTGACATCTATTGTTTGTACTGTTTGTAGACCCCAGTAAAAAAGCCAGGTGATGGACGCAAAGTGACCTTCTTTGAACCAAGCTCTGTAGAGGACGTCCCACTGGGTGAGAAGCAGTTAGAATGTTGCTCTCTTTTGCTTTAGTAACATCTTCTAATGAAATGGTGAAGGTTCCAAAGAGGAAGAGTTCCGCCTGCCTTACTTGAGCCACCAGCAGCTGCCGGCTGGCATCCTGCCCATGGTGCCCGAGGTGGCTCAAGCGGTCGGCGCCTGCCAAAGCAGCCTAGCTAAGGACTTCAGTCAAGCAACAGCCAACCCCGGCAAGGCCACCGTCACTGCCGCCATTGCCAGAGAGCTGCTGTATGCAGGAACGTCCCAGACTGCTGAGACCATCCTAAAGAATACCAATATCCTGACCCAGCCGCCGCTCGGGCCCCTCACCAGGCCCTCGGAACAACTGGGCTACCTTGCGTCGGTGCAGGGCCTGCAGGTAACATCTGCTGTCATGCTGTGCACTTCTCTTTTGTGTTCAACATTGCCCTCTGTCTCTGCTTGCAGGTGGAATACAAAGATTTCCCCAAAAACAATAAGAACGAGTTTGTTTCGCTGATTAACTGCTCCTCCCAGCCACCCCTCATCAGCCACGGAATGGGAAAAGATGTAGAATCCTGTCATGATACGGTAGGACAAGTAATCCACCTGCAACACTTCAAGTACTGAACGCTATGAAACTGTAAGCATTTCTTTACTTCCTCAGGCTGCGCTGAATATTCTGAAATTGCTCTCTGAGTTGGACCAGCAGTCAAATGAGCGAACAGGAAATGGACCAGCCTCTGGGTAAACTTCAACTCTGCATATCGTTTACCATATTGAGCCCAATATAAGATGGGGGGAAATTCTTGTTCTATATAATTATTGATTTCTCCCCTGGCAAGTTTGAGCTTTTTTGCTTTTTTTCCTGTCACTCACACACACTCACTGGAGAGATGCAGCTGCAACACAAAAAAGTTTTTGGCACGTTAGCGAACAACAGAGGATGTTGCTAATTTTAAAGACATGACCAATCGCAACCAAGTAGACAGGGTCAGGGAGGAAGAGGGATGGAGACCTTTCATTTTCAAACGGATACTGTACCAATTCTCAGTACCGGTACTTTTGTTTGTGTTCATGTGTTAATAAATGTTCATTTGTTTAATAATAATATCTCCTTCTTTATTAAACATTTAACTGCGAGCTGATAACAGTGCTATACAGTTGTTATATTTAGTTTTCCTACCCTTCTGAGTGTCATTTGAAAATATGCATTCATTTCCGTTTTTCCGAGGTGTGTTGCCATAAAGGTGTGTTGCCATAATCAGTGATTATGTTGAGTGTACCAGTATTGTCTTTTGTTGAGTACTACAAAGTGTTTATACTGTAGGTATTGTACTTTCTCCACACCAGCTGTTTGTTTGTAACGTGCATCTTAGTTGTATTTGTCAGTAACACATTTGGAGGTGTTGAAAGCACCCTGTTAAATCACTAATGCTAATCAGTAGCATGTACAGTATATGTCATATTCTATGTAAATTATCATTGAGCTAGCAAGTTTTAAAAATTGGAGCCTTACTTTTGAGTGTTTTCTATCAAGCATGCTTACTTTGTTGGCAATGAAAATTACAACATTACTTAGAGGCATGAATATGCTTGTTTGCCCATAGATATAAGTCGAAAGGTCAACATGCTGTAACAGCCATGCGAAGCAACGTGCCAACCTGGCAGCCATCTTAGCAAGGGTCACTTTGCCATTTAAAGTGTCTGTTTGCGACTTGCTCAAAGTTAGGTTTTAAACTAAAAACACCACTGGCTATCTAATGTTACCATTAGTGGTTTAACAGAACATATATTTTTAAAATGTATATTTTTCACAATTACTAATTCTATTGAATAAAAATTGCACATCGGTCCAAGAAATTTGTCTGGCGTTCATGCTTGTCGCTCAGTGCTGTCTCATACACAGTCGGTCCTTCCTCTGGAGGTGGAAATTGAAGCTCTATTGAGGAGAGACTCACTGCTCCCCTTACCTCCAAGGGGGTGATCAAGGGTGATGGGTCAAATGCGGAGAATAATTTCACCACATCTCGTGTGTGTGTGACAATCATTGGTACGTTAACTTTAACTTAACTCTGCTAGATGTTCCCAGCAGAACCTCACTGTGTTTGAGCCTGCCAGGTCTGACCGTCATCCTCCTGCACCACTGGAGCCAACGGTTGAAAGCGCCGCCCCTCTTTTCACCCGAGTTTTCAAAACATGAGACCGCAAATCTGGTGATACAACCACAAAGTTGATCATGGAACTGCGGCCTAGGGTGTCCTGGTGTCAAGTGCATATATGGACACCCTTGTGTTTGAACGTGGTGTTTGTAATGGATAATCTGTGACAAGCACAAAATTCCAGTAACAAAACACTACTCTGGTTCAGATCTGGGCGGCCATTCCTCCCATTCACGCCTCTCCAGGTTTCACTGTCGATGCCAATGTGAGCGTTGAAGTCCCCCAGCAGAACAAGAGAATCATCTAGGGGATCACTCGCCAGTACTCCCTGTAGGGAATCCAAAAAGGGCGGGTACTCTAAACTACTGTTTGGTGCTTAAGCGCAAAAAACAATCCGGACCTGTCCGCCCATGCAGACGCACAGGGAATCTAATATCTCGTCTACTGGGTTAAACTGCAAGGTACAGACTTTGAGCTGCGGGAACACAAGTTTTGCCACCCTCGCCCGTCACCTCTCGCTGCTTGCAACGCCAGAGTGGAAGACAGTCCAGCCCTTCTCGGGAAGACTGGTTCCAAAGCCTTTGAATCAGCCGGAACTTCTCTACCTCAGGCTTCTTCCCCCCCAGCGAGGTGACGTTCAATGTCCCAAGAGCTAGCTTCTGTTGCAGAGGATTGGACCGCCAGGGGCCCTGCCTTCAGCTGCTGCCCAACTTACATGGTAGAGCGGGGCTCAGATGGTAGAGCGGTTGACCAGAAACTTCAGGGTTCCTGTTTCGAATTCTATTCACTGCTGTTGTGTCCTTGGGCAAGACTATTCACCCACCTTGCTCCCAGTGCCACCCACTGCACCTGAAATGTAGATAATGGGTTTCTCAATGTGAAGTGCTTTGAGTTACTAGAGAAACATTGTTATATTGATATAATTAACTTAATTCACATTGCACCCAATCTCCATGCCTACTCCTATGAGTGGTGAGCCCATTGGGGAGGGGGGACAGGCCCAGCCACCAATACCTTGCCATCGAGCCCTACCTCCAGGGTTTGCTCCAAAAGGGTGCCCCGGTGACCCGCCTCCTAGCGAGGCAAATCTGAGTCCTTGTTTGTATTTTTTTCATAGAGGTCTTCAAGCTACTCTGTCGACTTGTTTGTCTTGGGAGACCTTAGCAGGGGGAATTGAAGCCCCAGACAACATAGCTCCTAGGATCATTGGGACATGCAAACTCCTCTACCACGATAAGGTGGCAGTTTAGAGAGGAGGAAGTAGGAATCTTTCATTATAAATCAAATATTGTCATAGCTCGAGCAAAAAAAACACGTGCTTATGACCTTCTAAATAAATTTTTCAAAATAAGGAGAGCCTTCTATACGTGAAATAATACTATTTAGTCACCTTTTACATTCTTTTATTAAGGGCCGTATAAGGATTTGAAAAATACCCAGGTCAAAATTCTGCAACTTCTGCTTTAACCCTGTTCTCTTTCCGTTCCTCCATCCACAGTTTGTCCGCGTCTATTTGCATTCTTTTGCTCTCTCTCCTCCTGCCAATTGTATTAAAAGAGCACTAAGTAAAATGAATGACATAATGTAATCAACAAAATACAAGCAGTAAAAGAGTAAAAGTAAAATTTAGGATGTACAATTCTATTGCTATTATTGTACTTTGGTATGTTGTTTAATTTGTTAAGTTCCATTATGAAGAAAACCCTCCTGGGAAATTTTTAAAGCAAATCATCTGAGCAGAGAAATGTTTTGTTTCTTTAAGATACAAAACAATAATATTATTATGATTATTATCATTAACCAGACTAATATTCAACAGATGTGCCAAGCAGGAGATGGAGGGCGACCCGCATCTCAAACAGGCTAACTCAAGCACACTGGCCCCGCCCCTGGACGACAGCGTTTAGAGCGTCAGGTTGGCTTGACTGAAAACTTCAAGACACTGTTCTTTGTTGCTTTTAAAATGGCCGCTGTACGCACCATCACGTACATCGTTATTCACACTTAAACAAGATCGATGGAACACTGACTTCCCTCTTTTGATGTTGTTTAATTGTACACGTGATTCTTCTGTAGCTGCATCCTAGCCACAGTTTGAGGCTTTTACTTGGCAGGAAAGGAAGTGAAGCGATGAACTGTGAATTATGTTTGCTCTGAGTCGTCTTGTTTTTAAGTATTTTGTGTGCTATTAAATCAATCAGTGATGACCTTATCCCTGTCTAGCATGCAGCTGCTCAACTCCTGCTTTCATTTAACGACGACACGTTACCGACATGACTGGGAGGAGTGTGTTACTGACTTGTGTGTGACTGTCACTTACGTTTGTGTGTAACTTTGTGTTACGGACGTGTGTGGTAACCGTGTTACTTACGCGTATGTGACTTTCACTTACCTTTGTGTGTTACTGACAAGAGTGTGACTGTGTGCGACTTACGTGTGTTGTAACTGGGAGGAGTGTGTTACTGATGTGTGTAACTGTGTTACACGTGTGTGTGTGTGTTACTGACATGTGTTTGTCACTGTGTGTTGACTGACGTGTCCGGTAGGGTTGCCAGCCGCCCCTTGGAAAAACTTAATCCTGCCGTATTTAGAAACACAAGTATTTGTTCAGTATTGAGCTGTCAAAGGACGCACTTTGTCCTATATTTTTTTTTCCGTAAAAATGAAACATTGTCTGTAAAATATCAGTACCTTCTTTCGGCTGACAATAGTTTCACAACAGCACAACAGTCTGCTTCAGGCTAAGCCAGTGGATGCCAGTGTGACTGATGGCTTACCAAACTCAATGCTGCTTGAAAATTCATGTCATCTATTCTTTTTGCCTTGGCTGCTGTCACTGTCTCACAGGGCAGCAGCTAGCTAGCTAGAATTATCTTCCTAGATTTTGGTAATCAGACTTCAAATTTTACTTTTTACCACAAGGACATTTTTTCTTTAAAAAAAATAAAGGAACAATTGGGGAAATTCAAAGATCGTAGAGCTACGCCTATCACAATAATGAAGTACATGCTAACAATAGTAATTTAACAACGCTGCTCTTTTGTTGTTAGGATAACAATGTCTTGTTCTCAAAACACTGGTTGTATATCTAAGTTGTTGAACATAAACATGATGTGTCCAGCTTTATGATAGTGACACTACAGGAGTATTAACAGGTAACTGGTAATACGGTAACTCTTTAAAGCGTCAAATATTTGCTTCATAAGTCTAAGTGTTCAATTCTGACATTATGCTTTTATTTAATTGTATTGCATATAGACAATAACCACACTGAGTGGAGATCGCCTTCATAAATAAAGCACAATTAAAATGTTGCCAGTTTTTGCCTTTTTTTTGTCAAAAGTTCCCATAGTAATGAACGTTGGAGTCCTGCTCTATCATAAAGCTGCACACTGAATTTATACTGTTTTGAGTTGAGCCGGACAGACTTCTGTTAAAGAGACATGCTTGTTTTTATTCTGTTAAGTTAAGCGGGAACTATTTCTATTTTAGACATAAAAAAATATTGTATTCTGTTAATTTAGTTATTTTCTACAACAAATTAACTATTGAACAATTTGTTTCCCATGTATTCGTATCAATCCCTAACCTGCACATCTAATTACATTCTGCCTGCAGTCACATAGTATAAAAGCGTGTGTAGATTGTCAGTCATCAGGTCATGTGTAATTCTCAAAGGGTGAATGGATGCAACTCTGAAACATATTTAATGTGTTCAGTTGCCCCTATTCAACCTTTATGGATATACAAACTCCTTTCTCACAAATAAAAAGGGCCAAAAGAACTTAGGTCGACCAGCCCCGTAAGATGTCCCTTTTTTTTCCAGGTAGTTGGCAGCCCTTTGTGTGTGTAACTGACATGTGTGTATCTGTGTGTTACTGACAAGTGGAGGGATGGGAATTAGTAAGAGTTTTCCACTTCCGATTCCACTTGCAATTCTGCTTTCAATTCTGATTCGGTTCTTAATCGGTTCTTTTATCGATTCCTTATTGGAAAAAAGATGGATTAAGATCAATTTTGTTTAGTGTAGAGGTAACATGACCTTACAAAGCCAAACGGTGAGGTCTTAAGAGGCACATTATCATACATACAGTACATGAAAAAACTTTTTTGAAAATATAAGAAATAAATATTCTTCTGTATAATTTGATAAAATAAAACATGGAAATTACACAAGAATGTAATTTAGTAACATGTGATATTAACTAATTACATGCAAAGTGAAAAACGTCGAGCCTTTGTTATAATTTTGATGATTATGGCTTACAATTTCTGAAAACCTCGAATTGAAAATCTCAGAATATATGTGGTTTCAAAAACTAAGCCATGATCATCAAAATGATAATAAAGGCTTGACAAATCTCACTTTGCATGTAATGAGTCAATATCACATATGTGTGTAACATTTGAAGTAGAATTGCTCACTTTAATGGACTTTTACAAGATATTCTAATTTCTGAATGGGAATGATTGGGAAAATCTGGTGGGAGGAAAACATGCAATTTTCCTCTGAGTACAATTGGACATTCACCTACCAAAAATTAGGAGTGTCTACTGTGGCAATTGTGGGTGCAAACTTTTTACCACAAACTTAGTCACTGCTCTGTGACATTCGTCTAGCGGTAGACATGAACTGGAGCTAGTACCGCTCGCCGCAGAGCCAATCACAATCTGCTTCTTTGTCATGCTCATGTAAATCAGAAAGCACTCGTTTCAATTTAACAAATAATAGCGCTAACATGATAGGCGTTGTTAGTACCTGTTGTATTCAGATGGCGTGCTAGCGTTACTGCTTCTGGGATGAGATCGGTGCGGTTAAAAAACGCAACATTAATTTTATAGTTGGAGCATGCGGTGTTCAAATGTTTCAGCATATTGCTCGTATGTCATTCTCTTAATGAAGAACCAGCTTTGCTATTATTACATGGAGCGTTGTTCCAATAGTTTGTTGTAAATTATAGCCAAACTTTGGAGTGTGTCCACGGCCTAGTCACCATGTTGCTGTCTGATGTCTCCACGCTTGTTGCGTAATAATGCCGTTCCCGCCCACAGGATTCCTTCAGAGAATTGTTTGAAAAAATGGCAAGCGATTCCACGGAATTGATACACTGGAAATCAGTTCTGAACAAGAACTAGTTTTTGATTCCCATCCCTAGACGTGTGTGTAACTGTTACATGTGTAGTTTAACTGAGTGTGGTACTGACATTTGGGTGGTAACTGTTTTTGACGTGTGTGGTAACTGTGTGTTACTGACGTGTGTGTTACTGACACGTGTTGTAACTGTTACGTGTGTGTGACTGTATGTTGATGACGTGTGTTACTTACATGTGTGTAACTGTGTGTTACTGACACGTGAGTTGTTTCACCTTTCTTCCTTCATGTCGGCCTCTTGTCTTGGACTGATCCTCGTGGTAATTAAACCTGCGTGCTGTACAAACCAACACGTGTGGTATGTCATTTTTTTCTAAGCAGCATGTTTCATTCTTTATGTCAAGTCCAACACTCTTGATTTTTGTAAAAGTATATGAAGATAGTTGAAGTAGCAGAAGTCAAAGGTCAGGTAATGGTAAACTGCTTTTTTACTCTAAAATTGATGACTTTTTTTAATCAAATAGCAGAATCATTGAATGTTCTGAACTCATGTTTCAAAGCATGTGTATGTGAATGTAACATACGGTATATAACTGTTGTCTTGATGGTCTTTTTCCATTGGCCAGCAAGTAGTTAAGAATGGGACAACAGCGCCTCTGCTGGTTTCTGCAAAGTAGTGGACATTATCAAATATTGATTCTAAACAACTCCCAACAAGAACCTGATTGATTTTCTTTGTGTTGTAACAAGAAGGCAAAAACCAGGCAAGGTACGACATATATATATATATGTCATATATTTCATGTACACACAGTACATTTCTGGATGGCTACTGCTTGCTTTTTGAACATTCGCCTCCCTAAAATCAGTTTATGATCTAAAGTTAGTTTTTACTATAGAAGGCATTGTAAAATTGTGAGGACACATTGAGTTGAATTAATTTCAGTGGGCAAAGTTGTTTCACAATAACAGTTTTTAAAGGTGTAAACTGCGTCACAGAACCAATGTAACTTGTGTCTTGAAGTATTAATGTATTCATTTCTACCTAACATGCTTGCAATTAACTTCCCATCCTCTTAGCAGTGTTTGTAAATAAATGTCTGGGCAACATTTAAGTGATCTGTTTTTTGAATGAAATGTCTTCCGTTCTTTTATGCGAGCAAGTTTCCACCGTTTGACATCAGTTTCTTCCTGGCATCAATGAAGGGATACATGCACTTGTCCGACCCCATGAAACGATACGTAACCACGTTGGATTCCCATGGCAATAACCTGGAAGAGAACAGTTGCTATGAGCATCATTCTGTGACTAAAAGCAGGTTGCTGGACGTACGCTCTGCAGAGGAATGGTAGATATGTGAGGCGCGGGATGCACACGAGTGGCTGGTCGATCAGGATGGCGTTCATGGCTTGTTCCACGCAGTACTGAGGCTCCAGAGGGGGCAGGATGAGCTCCACCTCCTCCCTGGTACACCAAGTCATTTGTTAACTTCAAAACCATTCCTGTCAGGCTACGTTGTGGTCATCTATTCCCACATATTTCTAGTTCTTTGGCCGACATGCCTTATCTTGCAGCCTTCAAACATGCCCGTGTCCACGATGTAAGGACACACCAGCGTCGTCTTAACGCCCTCCAACTCCTCAGCCAGCAGCTCGTGAGCCAGAGACTCGTGAAAACCCACAGCAGCAAACTTACTGGCACAGTAGTCCTGGCTCACACACACAACACACATCAATGAACAAAAATGGTCATTCTTACACATTGCTAACTTTTGCAGTGCTGCATCACCTCCACACAAGCTGTGCTGAAAAGGCCAAGCACGCTGGCGATGGTCACAACGTGGCCGTGATTCTGGGCCTTCATCTGAGGCAGGAAGGCCTTCACTGTCTGGTATACAAACACACACACACACACACTCCTACTTAGGCCACCTTTGGGGTCATGTGACAAAACACCACTTTTTGAGTGTTTGTTATGCAACCAGGAGAGTTGACACTACAGTCAAAATGTGTATTATGTTGTAACATAAATTTCCACTTTTTTCCACCAGTGTGCAAAATTGCACACACATTGGAGTTTGGGACTGGGGTACGCACTCTCAAAATCTAAAAACAGTCACTTTTAGGGACCTGGGCGATCGTTTAAGCATGAAGAATATCGAGGGTCAAATGGGACAAAAAATAAATACATACATCTTTAAATAATTACCAAAATGCGTCAAATTAGGACATAAATAAATCCTATGTCATGAATTAATTCAAACAATATTTTTTTATTTAAATAATTAATTCACAATGATTTAATCCACTTATTAAATTTTTTCATGTTTTAACAACTTTTTTTTAGATGTAATAATTACAAATTATTTCACACTAAGAAAATTAGTAAATTACTGATTTCATCCATGGTGTGCCACGCCTTCCGCCTGAATGCATCTGAGATAGGCTCCAGCACCCCTCGCGACCCCAATAGGGATATGCGGTAGAAAATGGATGGATGGATGGATTATTGTATGATACAATCAATTACTTCATGGTTTAACATGAATTTGTTCTGTCAAAGTCCGCCATCAAAGTTAGTGGGCAGGGCTAGCAGGAGTATAATCCAGTCATTGCTTTTGAAGTTTGAAACATGGTGGTTAAGGAGAATATACTTTTATACTTCTTGGGGAGTTGCTGGTTGATATTTTATATCTGTGTAGTATGTAGAAGAAAGACCTGCTGACTCAGAGCATGTAGAATTTAGAGTAATTTATTACAGTCGTCGGCATTATATACCCAGTTTTAGACCAAGATATCCACAAGTACTCCTGCTCTTCTCTGGAGGAAGTTCCACAGACAAGTGGAAGTGCTGAGTAACCAATCAGTTGTTTGGACCTGCCCACAATATCTGAGTTTGACAGATATTTAAATTAAATACATCATGAAATAATTTAAACATGACATAATTAATTAAATAGTTAAATATAATTTTACAATCAATTCATTAAAACAGCTATTTATCTAATTCTAATTTGAAATAATTAATGACACATTTAATTCAATATTTAAAAATGTATTTATTTCATTCTGTCCCATTTGACCCTCCACAATAGAATATGATTCTGATTTTATTACGATTGGAAAGCTGAAAAAAAGGTGTATACAGAAAAATGTCTATGATTTTCACTAATCATGCACGCACGCACAAACACACACACACACACAAACACACGTAAGTCGCATTCGACAGTTACTTAACCGATGTTGCTGGACGTGGAGGAAGCTTTTGTCTTAGTGGGATTGAAAGCGACGCGGTGAAGGGGATAAAAGTAGCATTTTTTAGCAACAATAATTCTTTGTGTCAGCAGCAGATGATGAAAAGGTATTTAGTCACGCGTGTGCCTTGGAAAACATTCAATATAGGCGACATTTGAAAGGAAAAGTAGTATTAGAAGTATGCAGTAAGCATCACCTTGTCAACAATAGATTACCGACTGTAGTTTTTATGGTTGGACCAGCCTGAACCCCTGTCATTTTGTGTTAGCTGTAACATTACTTTTAAATTATAGTTACTTTTCTATTTTGTTTATCAGTTTTAACCAACATGGCCCAAAAATACTGAAAAGTACTGTAAAAAATAAGTATTGTTGGGTTATGTTGTTATTTTAGTGCTACTATTACACATTGATAGTTAAAGTCAAACAATGTATTTCTTAAAAATATTTATCACAAATATCCTTTCAATATATCATGTAAATGTAACATAACATTTACGTTTTTATTTATATCGATTAATTAAAATGTTATTGTACATTAAAATTCAAATATTTAAAGATATGTCTATTTATTTTAGAGTGGAATAAAACATGTTTTTGCAAATGATCACTATTGGTAATCTATCCTGTATATGTACTTATCAACTATACAGTATATTATTATTTACACAAAAAGAAGCCTGGATATTTCAAATACTACATGTTTAAAATGTAATATACAGGGTGTCCCCAAAACATTTACAACATTTCTGTTATATTTAAATTTAAATTTATAATAGAAATACGATGAATAAATTATAAATTTTACATGGACTGCATATTGAATAATATTTGCAATGCATATTTTGAATAACTACATATTTGTACAGTTTTTCTCAAATAATTGATGTGGCATTAAAAGAGTACTATATATGTTATTTTGCAACAGGATTGAAGTGAGAAGACCAACCCAGAAAAGTGCGTGACAGTTGACTCTCAAAGTCCTCTCGATGAGCTCATCAGGACAGTCCAACACGTTACGTCCAGCCACCACTCCAGCGTTGTTGATCAACACGGTGACATCTCGACCCAACTCCTTCCTTAGCAGGTCGGCATGGCGATACACGTCCTCCCTCTTGGTCACATCCACCGTGTAGGCGTGCACGTCGCCGCCCATACCACGCACCAGCTCGGCTGTTCGCTCGTTGGACGTGGCGTCAATGTCCCAGAGCACCACCTCGGCGCCTCGCTTACTAAACTCCTGGGCGAAGAGGCGACCGAGGCCGCCTCCCGATCCGGTGATCAGCACCAGCTCGCCTTCGATAGACTTGATGCGCGGGCGGAGGACGGCCCGCAGGCTGTTGCGCAGAATGAAGTAGATGACGTCCAGCAGCATCATCTGGAGGTCCATGAAGAAGATCATAATGGCTGCTAAATGGTGAGGAGATCACACGTTTGTTAGGCTCGCTGCCTCCTTCGCTGCTTTTTAAACTCTCTCGCAGATTAGAGGAAATACTTTGAGCTGCGCTAAGCTGCCAGTTGGAACACAAACACTCTTTATGTGCACCTGAGAAATATACACAATCTTCAACTTAAATGTGCTTTCGAGTAGTCTGTGTACAGCTTGTGTAGGTGAACAAGCATTATTGTAAACACAAGACAATTGTCAAGCGTGGTAGTGGTAGTAGCGTCATGGTGTGCATGAGTGCTGCCTGCACTGGGTAGCTGTGGTTCATTGATGAATTCCAACATTAGGAGTCCAAACACACCTTCAACAGAAAGTGTCTTACTGAGGAAAAGGAAGTTGAAGGTGCCCACCATACATGAATAATGACGAGACGCTTCACGATATTTTAATATTCAAAGCCCTTTTCTGCTAACCTGACTCTTGCCAGATCCTTGTAGTTCGCTGAGCTCCACACAAGGATCTGGGCTCGAGGGCATTGCAAACTCCTTCAAGATAGCAAAAAATAATGAACCAATCAGGATCGCCGGGCGGGATTTCATAAATGTGACGTAGCGCCGAAGCAACTGTTTGATTCAAACAACAATGGCGGCACGCAGGGAGGAGTCGTGTGCTGGCGTTGATTCTGCTATTGCAACTGTTTTGCGACATCGATCGTCTACTGTCATTGCTGCGTTGTTTCAGTAAAAGTTATCTAACTTTTCGCTCTGTCGTTATCCAATATGTCGGCTGTTCTGTTTTGGATTTCCCAGCGTCGCTCTCATCAGCGTCACCGGTTGATTTCCATGTGAGTGGTTGAAGTAGCACGTCATTCAAGATAACGGACAAGTGATTTATCCAATCACATACAATGACTTTTTTTTACAAGGCCCCGCCTTCTGAAATACATCTCCTATTGAGAAGTCCAAGATCCTTGTGTGGAGCTCAGCGAACTATAAGGATCTGGCGAGAGTCAGGTTACTTTTCACTGATGAAAATGTAAAAATGTTTTTAAACCGTTCCATCTCAGGTCAGTTGTCTCAGGAAGGTATGCAAATGTATGTATTGATTATGTGTTATGTTGTTTACATAATTTGAACAATTTATTTCCCATGGATTTGTTATATTACAAAATATGCATCTAATTAAATTCAAGTTTGATTAAATTAATTTTTAAATTAATTTTGATTAATTTTTTTGTGTGGATGTGTGCATGTATGAAGGGTCTGGGTGAGCAAAGTATAATTGTCAAATGTGATTTTACCGGAAAATTCAATAAAATATATTTGAAAAAAAAAAAAAAAAGTATGTATGAGACACAAGCTGAATGTCTCAATAGGTTGCTTGTATTTTACAGATTATGTTTTTTTTACTGTAAAGCTGTGTGGTATTGAACACACCAAGAAGGCTGCTTATGGGAGGATCAAGTGCTTGAAACACTAACCCCTTGTTTCCTGTACACTTTTAGCTTGTTAGTCCAACTCTTTCATGCTTAACTGTTTCATGTCATTAATATTTCATCTTATCCTCTTGTTTCTTATTTGGGTAATCATATCACATCAAATGACAATGTCCGTAATTGGCTATAAAAACATAGTTTAATATAACTGTATATATATTATATATATATATATATATACACTACCGTTCAAAAGTTTGGGGTCACCCAAACAATTTTGTGGAATAGCCTTCATTTCTAAGAACAAGAATAGACTATCGAGTTTCAGATAAAAGTTCTCTTTTTCTGGCCATTTTGAGCGTTTAATTGACCCCACAAATGTGATGCTCCAGAATCTCAATCTGCTCAAAGGAAGGTCAGTTTTGTAGCTTCTGTAACGAGCTAAACTGTTTTCAGATGTGTGAACATGATTGCACAAGGGTTTTCTAATCATCAATTAGCCTTCTGAGCCAATGAGCAAACACATTGTACCATTAGAACACTGGAGTGATAGTTTCTGGAAATGGGCCTCTATACACCTATGTAGATATTGCACCAAAAACCAGACATTTGCAGCTAGAATAGTCATTTACCACATTAGCAATGTATAGAGTGTATTTCTTTAAAGTTAAGACTAGTTTAAAGTTATCTTCATTGAAAAGTACAGTGCTTTTCCTTAAAAAATAAGGACATTTCAATGTGACCCCAAACTTTTGAACGGGTGACTGCTAGTCTTCCTGGGGTCCATATAGAAGCATACAAAATTAAAATACAAAGAATACATGCATTACCAGACATTATACAATGGAAAAATACAACATAAGATAAAAAGCCAGTTAAAACCAGTATTAAAAATTCACGTCATGTGGGCAGCTGCAATAGGTGTATCTTCAAAGCTGTCTTGAATGACAATTTACTTTGTGAGAGATTAATGTGAGATGACAACCCATTCCAGAATGATGTACATCTATACAAGACTGTATGTTTGAGGAAATTGGTCCTGGGAGCAGGAATAATAATAATAATAATAATGGATTAGATTTATATAGCGCTTTTCTAGACACTCAAAGCGCTTCACAGAGAAGTGAGAACCCATCATTCATATTTACAACTCATTCATTCATCATTCATTCTCCGGTGTGAGCGGCACCGGGGGCAAGGGTGAAGTGTCCTGCCCAAGGACACAACGGCAGCGATTTTGGATGGTAAGAGGCGGGGAGCGAACCTGCAACCCTCAGGTTTCTGGCACGGTTGCTCTACCCACTACGCCATACCGCCCCGAAGTGTCAAATAGCCATTGCTGGCATTCCTAGTAATAATAATAATAATAATAATGAATTGCATTTGTTACGCACTTTACATTTGTTAAAATCTCAAAGTGCTACAAAGTATTAAAAATAAAAATAGAAAGTAAGAATATATAATAAAAAATTAAAATAGAAATGAATCATGACACACACTAGATAAAACAGAAACATAGATAAAGTAGAAATAAGAGCCTGAAAGCACTGGATAAAAAAACAGATAAGCAAGCAGTGCATTTAAAAACAAGAAGGCAGAGAAATTAGATAAAAGCTGTGCTAAAAAGGTGGGTTTTTAGTCCCTTCTTAAAATGGTCGACCGACTGTGGTGCTCTAAGATTGTCGGGGAGAGCGTTCCAAAGTTCGGGAGCGGTCGAGCAGAAAGCCCGGCGGCCCATAGATTGTAACTTTGTCCTGATGGGTTTGAGGAGGTTAGTGTTTGAGGAGCGGAGGCTGCGGGTAGGGGGTTGAGGGGAAACTAGGTCCTTGAGGTAGGAGGGGGCGTTGCCGTAGATGCATTGGTGAGTGAGCAGGTTGATCTTAAATTGGGTCCGGGATGCAATAGGGAGCCAGTGGAGTGATTTGAGGATAGGTGTGATATGATCCTAGTGCCATGAATATGTGTGTTAGTTGATTTTAAAAACTGTTTGTAAAAGTAATCTGGTGATTGATCTAAAATGATAGTTCTAAAGAACATAAGGAGACTACAATGAATCTTTTGTTCAATAGACAACCAGGACAGGCGTGAATGCATATATGAAATATTAGTGCGCAAAGAACATTTAAGTAGCAGTCTAGCCGCTCTGTTCTGTACAAGTTGCAGTTTGTTCAGGTCAGACTTAGTCGTAGCGGACCATATTATAGGACAGTAATGAAGATGACAGAAAACCAAGGACTGTATCACTTGAGCCATTGTTGAGGATGTCAAGAAGGTGGAGCACTTCCTGACCATGGCTAAACCTCTTCCCATTTTCATTGAAATACCATCATCGGACCATGACAGTTGACTGTCTAATAGCACACCAAGCAGTTTTGCTTTTTTGACCTGCTCAATAGGTATGTCTGACATTGAAATATGAAGCTGTGGGTCATCAACAAGCATATGCCTGGATCCAAAAAGAATGCTTTTTGTTTTGTCAATATTCACAACAAGTTTACTATCATTTACCCAGCGTGACACTCTCTCCAGGTCCTGATTTAAGTTATTTTGTAGGTCATTTAAGGTAGAGGCAGTACTGTATAGAGTTGTGTCATCTGCATACATAACCATATTGGTGTTTGTTGTAACACAGGGAAGATCATTAGTAAAAATAATAAAAAGTAAAGGACCTAAGCAGCTTCCTTGAGGCACGCCGCAATAATTGTACTTGCGTTCAGATAGGCTACCATTAAAACACACTCTCTGTGATCTTCCTGATAGATAGCTCAACATCCAAGACAGTGACATACTATTAAAACTATATTTTCTCAGTTTGGAGATCATTATGTTGTGATCTATGACATCGAATGCTGCACTAAAGTCAATCAGGACAGTACCAACCATCTTCTTGACATCCATTTGTGACAGCCAGTCATCAGTCAGCTGAGCTAGAGCAGTAGATGTTGAGTGACCTTGCCTATAAGCATGCTGGGAACACAACATCAGTTTGTTGTAGGTAAAGTAATCTTGAATTTGTTTGAAAACAACTTTTTCCATCAATTTACTAAGAACAGGAAGTATGCTTATTGGTCTACTGTTTTTACCAGTAAAATCTTTTGTCCTTGGGTAGAGGGATGACCTTGGCCTCCTTCCAAACCCCAGGACAGACTCCATATCTTAATGACTTATTAAATATATGACAAATCGGAGTTGATACATGGCATGCCGCAATTCTTAACAATTTGCCATCTAGCATGTCCGTCCCAGCAGGTTTATCAGATGGCAGTGATAACAATTTCTCAATATCAGAACTACTAACTGGTACAAAATCGAACCTGCAGTTTTTACCCTTCATTATATGATTTTCAATTAATGTGCATGAGGAGGAGCCATCAGAAGGCGTCATATTCACTCTCAGATTTTCCACCTTGTTTCTGAAGTAATTATTAAAATATGTGGCAATTTCCTTTGGCTTAGTCAGGTAAGCTCCATCAACTTCTATATACAAATTTGTTTTACATGATGCTGATCTTCCCATTATTTGATTTAAAATTTTCCACAATTGTTTACCATCATGTCTAAAGTCATAGATCTTTGTCTGATAATATACCTTTTTATTACTTCTATTTATTTTAGTTACACGATTTCTTAATTTACGATAGATCATCGCATCAGAAAGTAGACCAGAAGAGTCCGCCAACTTTTTAGCCTGGTTACGTTGCTTCATAAGTGCTTTGAGCTCATTCCCTAACCAGGGGGCGCCATTTGCCTTGACAGTTGTTTTCCTGACAGGAGCATGCTTATCTACAATCTGCAAAAATAACTTCATGAATGTGCTCAAAGCAGCTTCAGGATCCTCCTCAAGACACACAGTTTCCCAGTTAACATGTTTCACATCATCTATAAATTTTACTTCATTAAAATATTTATAAGACCTTTTATGTATTGTTACACTAGGAGCTTTGGAGAGCTTGGTCTTCCTCCTTATTGCAATTAAGTTGTGGTCCGTAAAGCCAAGAGCTATTGATACTGTTTTAGTGCATTTATCAGGAACATTAGTGAATAGGTGGTCAATGCATTTGGATGACTTTAGCCAATTTCTATTTATAGTTGATCTAGTTGGTACTGTAATGGTCTGTGTGAGGTTACAGGCATTAGTTACAGCAATAAGTTTCTTTTTCAGCGGGCACATAGCGGACCAATCAATGTTTGTGTCCCCAGTAAAATATATCTCTCTGTTCTCATCACTAGATTTATCCAACATCTTGCATATTAAATCCAGGTATTTTATATCGGCACTAGGTGGTCTATAGCAGCACCCAACCAGTATGGGTTTGGTCTGTGGCAGGTGAACCTGGATCCACAGGGCCTCAATATCAGCCAACATTAAATCATGTCTTACTTTCACAGGAATGTGACTCTGCAAATACACAGCTACACCTCCACCATATCTTGTTCTATCATTCCTAAAAATTGTGTATCCGTCTACAGCTAATTCAACATCCTCAAAAGAGGAGTCAAGATGGGTTTCAGATATTGCCATAATGTGTATATCATTAGACTTCATTATCATACATAAATCAGGGATTTTATTTCTTAAGCTACAGATATTCAAGTGAGCTATCGGTAGGCCTTTGCCGGGTAGTTTAAGGTTGTATGAAACCATGATGAAGAAAGAGAGCGATTGATGACTTATATTGCTTTTTACAATTGACCCTGAAACACAGTAGTATAGGCCTGCTTTGAGGCATAAAAAGCTGTACAGGTAGACATACAGGTATATAACAACGCCCAACTAGTACATAGGCATGACATTTGCAACTGCAGCAAAAAACTAACGAATAAAAAGGGAAACAATGAGTGACAGTCATTATGTGTGTGTGAAAAGTGTCCATGAGTAGACAGGGGTCCTACCTCGCCGCAGATAGTTCCTCAGATATCGAATTTGTCCAAATCACTGATGTCGTTGATGACCATGTAAAGATTGTCACTGAAGGCATCACAACTATGAATGAACACGTGGAGTTATGTACTTAACAAAAAAGGTGAAATAACTGAAAACATGTTATATATTCTAGTTTCTTCAATATAGCCACCCTTTGCTCTGATTACTCTTGGCATTCTCTTGATGAGCTTCAAGAGGTAGTCACCTGAAAGGGTTTTCACTTCACAGGTGTGCTTGACGTTCATTGAGAGAATGCCAAGAGTTTGCAAAGCAGTAATCAGAGCAAAGAGTGGCTTTTTTGAAGAAACTAGAATATAAAACATGTTTTCAGTTATTTCACCTTTTTTTGTTAAGTACATAACTCCACGTGTTCATTCATAGTTTTGATGCCTTCAGTGACAATCTACAATGTAAATAGTCATGAAAATAAAGAAAACACATTGAATGAGAAGGTGTGTCCAAACTTTTGGCCTGTACTATATATATATATATATATATATATATAGCAATGAGGTGGCGACTTGTCCAGGGTGTACCCCGCCTTCCGCCCGATTGTAGCTGGGATAGGCTTCAGCGACCCCGAAGGGAAGAAGCGGTAGAAAATGGATGGATATATATATATATATAAATGAGTGGTGTCCCTTTCAGTCCAATATCATAAAAAAACAAGTGTAGATGACATGGTCTTGCATGTAAAGTGTGTGATATAATATCCGATACAAGCAGTCCTGCAGCCTGTTTACTTGTGCAAAGCTGGACAGCCAGTTGACATCTAAATGTACTCCAATAAGCACACTGGGTTGGTCTTTCCTTATATGTTAGACTTAGACTTAGACTTCCTTTTTATTGTCATTCAAATTTGAACTTTACAGTACAGATAAGAACGAAATTTCGTTACATTAGCTCATGGTAGTGCAGGATAAAAAAGCAATAAGGTGCATATATAGATAAATAAATAGATTACTGTACAGATAAATATATTGCACTTTTTCATATGCAGCCACGTTTATGGATGTATGTTATATTGTCTTTTTTATTCCAGCGAGTTAAACCATTCGGGGGGGAGTTGAGGGGAAAATTATGATGCGTTCAAGAGTCTTACGGCCTGAGGGAAGAAGCTGTTACAGAACCTGGAGGTTCTGCTTCGGAGGCTGCGTAACCTCTTTCTAGAGTCCAGCAGTGAAAACAGTCCTTGGTGGGGGTGGGAGGAGTCTTTGCAGATTTTCTGAGCCCTGGTCAGGCAGCGGCTTTTTGCGATCTCCTGGATAGGAGGAAGAGGAGTCCTGATGATCTTTTCCGCCGTCCTCACCACTCTCTGGAGAGACTTCCAGTCTGAGGCATTGCAGGCTCCAGTCCAGACAGAGATGCTGTTGGTCAGTAGGCTCTCTATAGTGCCTCTGTAGAATGTGGTGAGAATGGGGGAAGGGAGCTGTGCTCTTTTCATCCGACGCAAAAAGTGCATGCGCTGCTGAGCTCTTTTTACAAGAGCTCCGGTGTGTAGGGACCAGGTTATATTGTCAATTATCTGCACCCCCAGGAACTTGGTGCTGCTTACCATCTCCACCGATGTACCGTTGATGAAGAGTGGAGCGTGGCTGGACTGGTGCTTCCTGAAGTCAACGATGATCTCCTTGTCTTGTCTTGTTTGTATTGTATTGTAAACATTGTATGCTATATGCTAATATGAGCTAGCAGCTACACAACAGCTAAGCACGCAACAGCACACAAGCTAGACAAAAGTAATATTTTAACAATATTGCAGCACATTTGTCAATACAAACAAGTACCAAATAATTATAGTCGGATATTACTTACACATACAAAGTCTCCAAGGTAGAAGCGGATTAGAAAGTATCCAGTAACAAACGTGTCCGCACCATTAAACTTACTGTTATTATTAAATATAGTGACCACCAAACTATAGACCATTGGAGTGTATAGTTTGTGTGTAAACGTCACATTTTGTAACATGTTTTACACGTACACAATCTGACCTTTAATCCCTTCTTAAGTCTTGTTTTTAATTGGAATTCTTGTGTATTTGAGATGAGCTTCATGACCAAAGGATGGATGAAGCACCTGAGGGAGGCTCAACGGGTGTGTGTATGAGTTAGTGCCAGTCACATGTGCAGGTGACAGAGGACTAACAGGTGAGCATAATGACCAAATATGGGCAAGGAAGCACAGCAAACAAATATGACTCAAACTGCAACATCCCTGTAGACTCAAATAACATGAGGGTACATTTTATTATCAATCTTTATAGTTTTATGAAATTTATTTTTGTCCATCTATTTTGTATTTAATACTGAACAATAATTTGGTGTGTGATTTTGCAATGGCATTAATGCTTGATTAGCGTTACGGTATCTTGTTGGCAGGTTTAACGTTTTTGATAATATGTTAGTAAATCATTGTTATGCTTTTTTTCCCCTGGTATGTCGCCAACTTAAACGTAATGGCTGAACACATAATTATTTATAGTCTGCAAAACGGCATATGATGGTCAGATTAAAGAGAAAATGAAATTGGAAAAATAGTTTATAATCCCCAAATTATTTTCTTTAAGAAATTGTAATAGAATTAAATGTTTTTTTTGTTTGTTTTTAAAGTTGTAATATTACACAACTAAGCTGTATTGCTTTTGTAAGTGGTAATATTGTCACAATAAAAGTACTTTTAAAAAAAAAAAAAAGCTTTTATTCCTCAAAAATATAAAAAAATTTTAAGCTATTGCAATAATACAATTCATCCATCCATCCATCCATCCATTTTCTACCGCTTGTTCCTCTCGGGGTCACGGGGGGTGATGGAGCCTATCCCAGCTGCATTCGGGCAGAAGGCTGTGTACACCCTGGACAAGTCGCCACCTCATCGCAACTATCCATCCGTCCATTTTCTACAGCTTGTCCCTTTTGGGGTCGCGCTAGAGCCTATCCCAGCTGCATTCGGGCGGAAGGCGGGGTACACCCTGGACAAGTCACCACCTCATCGCAACTATAATTTATTTAATTTGCTTATGTTTTAAAGTTGTATACTTAATTGAATGCAATTTATCTTTTTAGTTTGCTAAACTGCAAGGATTAAAACTATTAGTTATATTATTAAAGTAATACAACTTTATTTTTAGCTGTAATATTGCAATAACACATACTTGCCAACCCTCCCGTTTTTAGCGGGAGAATCCCGTTATTCAGCGCCTCTCCCGACAACCTCCCGGCAGAGATTTTCTCCCGACAAACTCCCGGTATTCAGCCGGAGCTGGAGGCCACGCCCCCTCCAGCTCAATGCGGACCTGAGACTGAGTGGGGACAGCCTATTCTCACGTCCGCTTTCCCACAATATAAATACGCTTGCAAGTTCCAAAACGAATGGAAACAAGAATTTCAGTTCATCCAGGACAGTTCGAAGGGGAAAGTGTATGTTGCCTGTAAATATGTAGAACAGACTTCTCCATTGAACACAGTGGCCGAAATGATTTCTCAGTCATGAACAGAGAAGTTAAACAGGACAATACTGCCATCTAATGGATAGATAATTCAAGTATTTATTTTATGTAAATAAAATAAATATATATATATAGCTAGAATTCACTGAAAGTCAAGTATTTCATACATATATATATATATATATATATATATATATATATATATATATATATATATATATATATATATATATATATATATATATATATATATATATATATATATATACACTGTATATGAAATATATATGGAATACTCGAGTTGGTGAATTCTAGCGGTAAATAACCACGCCCCCAACACCCCCTCCCCCCACCCCCCACCTCCCGATATTGGAGGTCTCAAGGTTGGCAAGTATGCAATAACAAAACTGTAATATGGTTGAGATGAGGTGGCGACTTGTCCAGGGTGTACCCTGCCTTCCGCCTGAGTGTAGCTGGGATAGTCACCAGCCACTCTGAGAGGGACAAGTGGTAGCAAATGGATGGATGGATGGACGTTTGAACAATAAAATTAAGACTTCCACTAGATGGTGACAATATTGCGGCTCAGAATGTTGAAGCAGTCCCTCCCCCGCCCAGCAGGAGGCAGCATCTCAGTGGCTTATGTCCCAATGACCTTACCTTCGTCTCCATGACCACCTCTTCCTCCTCATGGTGCAGGAATTCATTGTCATTGTTGCCAAGACAACAAAGAAAGTCAGACATGGCCGATAAAAATGTAAAGTGATCTGCTTTATTTCGTCGGGAGGAGAATTAGAAACATTTGAGGACATTGACACACTTTTTAAGATCCTTACAAGACAAGATGGCGCCGTGTGAGTCATCAGCGGCCACAACAATACGACATGCAGCAACAACACATTGATACACAAACTACAGCATAGAAAGTCAACGGGTAGAAATGTTTTGTCTTGGTTTGTACAAAACCAAAGCTGGGACCTACAAACAACATTTTAGAAGAGTTTTCTTCCATCTTTGTACTTCTTTTTTTTACAAAGACTGATGGCTTAGGCAAAGTTGGGCTCGATTCCACTGAGAGCTTTAACGCGTAGAAAAATAGAAGTTATGTTGTCACTTTTTCCTCTTCATTTTTTTTCTTTTCGCTTCTCCTGGAGAAAGATGGACTATAATGTACTGTATGCACTGCACTGCATAGTACACTACTATACACACGGTACTGTATAGTACAAAACAATGCGTACTGTATTGTATTGTACAATACACTACGCACTGTATTCTACTGTACTGTACAGTACATTACAATACATCCTGTACTTTAAGGGGCTGTAATGGAAAGTAGGCTGCGTTCACACTTTTGCTGCTTCTAACATTTTACAGAACAAACGTGTTACTTTATAGTGTTCACATCTTTGTCACGTGACCAAAGACTGTGATAAACACGACGATGTCCATCCATCCATCCATCTTATTCCGCTTAACCGAGGTTGGGTCGCGGGGGCAGCAGCCTAAGCAGGGAAGCCTAGTCTTCCCTCTCCCCAGCCACTTCGTCCAGCTCTTCCCGGGGGATCCCGAGGCGTTCCCAGGACAGCCGGGAGAGATAGTCTTCCCAACGTGTCCTGGGTCTTCCCCATGGCCTCCTACCGGTCGGACGTGCCCTAAACACCTCCCTAGGGAAGCATTCGGGTGGCATCCTGAACAGATGCCCGAACTACCTCAGTTGGCTCCTCTCGATGTGGAGGAGCAGCGGCTTTACTTTGAGCTCCTCCCGGAGGACAGAGCTTCTCACCCTATCTCTAAGGGAGAGCCCCGCCACCCGGCGGAGGAAACTCATTTCGGCCACTTGTACCCGTAATCTTGTCCTTTCGGTCATGACCCAAAGCTCATGACCATAGGTGAGGATGGGAACGTAGATCAACCGGTAAATTGAGAGCTTTGCCTTCCGGCTCAGCTCCTTCTTCACCACAACGGATCGATACAGTGTCCGCATTACTGAAGACGCCGCACCGATCCGCCTGTCGATCTCACGATCCACTCTTCCCTCACTCGTGAACAAGACTGAGGTACTTGAACTCCTCCACCTGGGGTAAGATCGCCTCCGCAACCCGTAGATGGCACTCCACCCTTTTCCGGGAGAGAACGATGGACTCGACATGACGACGTGATTGGATAAATATTACATAACTCAAATACAGTAAATCTGTTATTTGCGGGTAATGAAAAACGTAGTTCTTGACATTAATTTAAAGTTAAAGAACCCATAATTGTCACACACACACTAGGTGTGGGGAAATTATTCCCTGCATTTGACCCATCACCCTTGATCCCCCCCTGGGAGGTGAGGAGAGCAGTGAGCAGCAGCGGTGGCCGCGCCCGGCAATTGTTTTTGGTGATTTAACCCCCCACTCCAACCCTTGATGCTGAGTGCCAAGCAGGGAGGTAATGGGTCCCATTTTTATAGTCTTTGGTATGACCTACCGATCTCAGGGCGGACGCTCTAACCACAAGGCCACTGAGCAATAAACACTACACCGGCTCGCTCCACCAAAAACCCCCTGCTAACTTGACGTTTTCTGATTTCGTATCAACATTTGCAATAAGTGAGCGTTGTAATTATGAGATTAGATTTGTTTGATAATACTCTCTTTAATTGTTATGGTTCATTTAGGACAAACGAAGCCAACAAGCATAATCCATGGTTTAAATCGTAAAGCGACGTGATGAGAGGGTTTTCATAAAACTCTCAGGGAATGTCAGAAATGAGAAACAAGAAAAAAAGTCAATGACTGACAAGAAACTTCACTCCGTTGATTGCATTCCGCTACAAAACAAAGGGGCTGAGAGCGATGCAAAGAGCGAACCTTCTTGCAGCCAACACAAACATAATTTAATTTAACCTTCTATGAATTATGTATTCACTGGGTTTTGTTAGTCCGCAAAGTAACACAAAAGTATATGGGTGGATTTTGATCAAATTTCAGCAAACGAGTGGTCCGATTTAATAATAATATTAGATTTTATATTGCGCTTTTCTATTACTAGATACTCAAAGCGCTCACAGAGAAGTGGGAACCCATCATTCATTCACACCTGGTGGTGGTAAGCTACATTTGTAGCCACAGCTGCCCTGGGGTAGACTGACGGAAGCGAGGCTGCCAGTTTGCGCCTACGGCCCCTCCGACCACCACCTGGGGCGGTATAGCTCGGTTGGTAGAGTGGCCGTTCCAGGTTCGATCCCTACTTCTGCCATCTTAGTCACTGCTGTTGTGTCCTTGGGCAAGACACTTTACCCACCTGCTCCCAGTGCCACCCACACTGGTTTAAATGTATCTTAGATATTGGGTTTCACTATGTAAAGCGCTTTGAGTCACTAGAGAAAAGCGCTATATAAATATAATTCATTTCACGTACCATTCATTCACCGGTGTGAGTGAAGTGTCCTGCCCAAGGACACAACGGAAGCAATTTGGATGTCAAGAGGCGGGGAGCGAACCTGCAACCCTCAGGTTTCTGGCACGGCCGCTCTACCCACTATGCCATACCGCCCCTTGATTTAAGGGCTGATCCTGATCACCATCTGGATTCAGGATTTCTAAAAGGATCCGAGTGCTTTTTTTTTCATACATTTAGCATCTTGGCTTTCATGAAAAACTGAAAAGCTTGTAAAAATACTTTGACAGAGTTGTCGCACGCACATACATTTTTCATGTCTGTCATTTTAACACTTCTCCATGTCTTTGGTCTGTTTAGCCTTCGCTTTTGACCTTGAGTGAAGCAAACCGCGCCAGAGTTCCCCTACAAGCGGACCCTGAGACGTCTCTCAAGCGGTCTCGGTCGACTTGTTTGGTGCGCACCAGAGTTCACACTTGACCAAACGAGGCGTCCCGCACCAGGGTTCATATCAAGCGCAGCAAAGTGTGAGTGCAGCCTAAAAGTTTTGAACATTTCAAATCCGTAACATTTCACTTTTCCTGCTCTTGAGTGTGGACTATAAAGTCACCTTAATTAATGTCACATTCGGAACATGAATGTAGTTTTTATGTCGCCAAATTTAACAGAATCTGAAATGATAATAAACGTTCATTAAGTCACAAGAAACATTTGACAAGATTGTGCAACAAAATCAGTAGAAAACTAAAGATGTGATTTGGGTTACTTGAAATAAAATGCTGAATATAATATAATAATAATAATATATATGTTATTTAGTGCTATTTTGTGTCAAATGTTTTCAAATTCATGTGACAAAACATGTTTTGTTGAAGTATTGATTGTCATCAAATGATCCCTGACTGTTTCTGTGATTGGACAAAAAATGATGATAATGATTGGCAATCGTCAGTAATCAATAAAATGTGATGATTAAAATGTTGGACATACATTGGCCTTGACTTTTGCGAATCAAATTTGTGCATTAAAAGTCTGTGAAAATCAAGATGAATGACAGAAGCATTTATCATGAATAAGTACTATGGATTATCATCAATATGTATATGATAGTCTTAATGATATATTATACTTATGAAATATTACCTTTCTTTGGTGGAAATGAAATACATTTTTATTGTCATACATTAGTGGGAATGTGTGTGCTTTTTCATCAAGTATTCAATTTATCGGAAAAACAAACATTCCATTAATTTTCTTTTAGCTTGAAAATGAAACAAAGAAAGCAACAAACGACTGAGACGTTGTTCAAAATATTAATTTTACACTATAACAACTATTTTCTTTTTTTCAGTTTGAAAAAACAAGTTTTATACAATTATGTTATTCTTTCTCATTACAGATATATCTAATAATCCAAACATCTGATCACGGAGGGGAATATAATCTGCATTTATTAATATTATGATGATTATTATTATCCACAACTTCCTGAAAAAAAGTTTTTCTGCTGCGTAATTTCTGTTCACCCCAGAATGTGTTCAATCTTTAAAAGCAGCAATAAAACAACTCCTTTCATCTTAGCTTGGCATGTCGGGAAAATAAGCTTTTCTTAATTTTTTGAAGCTGCTGCTTTTTCTTCACCTCACTTCACTTTAAGAAGTGAATATGAGTTCATAGTTTTTACATAACTAAGTTAGCGGTTAAAAAATGAATAGATAAATTAAAAAACTAAAGCTTTTATGTTTCTTCATTTTTCTCAAGCTGCTGCATTTGGTCCATGTTTAGAAAGGATCATTTTGTAAATGCATAAAAAGTAACTTTATTGCTACTTTGTGTCATTTCCAGCTAAACGTTTTTACAAATTATTAGTTGCATTCAGTTTGTGCTTGAATGAAAATGGACACACAAAATAGTTGCTGCTTTTAGCGACATTACTAATTGCTGAGAGTGACATTCTTCAAGGGGCGCCACAAAGATGAGGGGTAAAAAAATAAATCATATTTATATATAGTATGTACTATATCTATTAGTACTTCACTGGGATGTCGTCAATGTGGAGGCTTTCCCTTGTCATGTAGACATGATTATTTTTCTATTAAGTGTCACACGATCCTTCGCTCTAACTCTCGAACACACACACACATACGCAGAGTTACACACTCATTGTTATTCCTTTCACGTTCATGCTCCCTTCAATGTACTCAAAAAAAAAAAAAAAAGAAACACTATGAGATGTCATTTTTTTCAAGGTTCTGGTAAATTATATGCATCTTTACTGGTTTCTCTTAAAGGGCCGTACGTCTTTAAAGGCATTTTTTGATGCATGAGACACTAAAGTGCATCATTACTCTCCTAATACTACACTATTTATTTGAATATTGCTGTGTGACGCAGAAACACAATTCAAAGTGTGCTACATAGACGGGACATAGACACGTGTGTGTGCATGTGTGTGTGCTCTTGTACAGGTCACCATGGCAACCAAGCCATGGCGACCGTCTGCATCTAAGTATACCTACTTGGATGCAGGTATACTGTATATATAGCATTCATACATATATAAATGTATGCATACATGTATATATGTATATACACTGTATATGCATGTACAGTATTGTATGTTTCAGTTTGTGTGTGTTATTGTGTTACAGCTCATGTGCAGTTGAACTGAGTACAAATAATCAATACAATGATGTATACATCCTTAAATTGACTGTACAATATCATCATTATTATCACCTACAGTACAGCCTCCTACTGTACTTCCCATCGCTCAAAAGCAGGCCAATGCATGCTGAACATTTGCTACTGTTTAAAGTGATGATCAGCTGGTGGGTTTAGATTAAGCCACATCATTAGGTACACCTACACAAGCACAGGTCACATTTTGGCCTTTTCCTTTTTTAAAGCTGAAATGCTTTGTGAGGTATCTATTTTTGTATTTATCTGCTCGATCCGTTGTTCCCAGCTTTAAGGCAGTTTTTCCAAAATATAAAAATTTTACAAATAGTGTTTACTAGGGCTGTGAATCTTTGGGTGTCCCACGATTCGATTCAATATCGATTCTTGAGGTCACGATTCGATTCAAAATCGATTTTTGTTTTCAATTCAACACGATTCTTGATTCAAAAACGATTTTTCCCGATTCAAAACAATTCTCTATTCATTCAATACATAGGATTTCAGCAGGATCTACCCCAGTCTGCTGACATGCAAGCAGAGTAGTAGATTTTTGAAAAAACCTTTAATAATTGTAAAGGGCAATGTTTTATCAACTGATTGCAAAATGTAAATTTGTTTTAACTATTAAATGAACCAAAAATATTACTTATTTTATCTTTGTGAAAATATTGGACACAGTGTGTTGTCAAGCTTATGAGATGCGATGCAAGTGTAAGCCACTGTGACACTATTGTTCTTTTTTTTATTTTTTATAAATGTCTAATGATAATGTCAATGAGGGATTTTTAATCACTGCTATGTTGAAATTGTAACTAATATTGATACTGTTGTTGATAATATTCATTTTTGTTTCACTACTTTTGGATTGTTCTGTGTCGTGTTTGTGTCTCCTCTCAATTGCTCTGTTTATTGCAGTTCTGAGTGTTGCTGGGTCGGGTTTGGTTTTGGAATTGGATTGCATTGTCGATTTTTTTAAATTGAGATTCGATTCTGAATCGCACAACTTGAGAATCGCAATTCGAATTCGAATCGATTTTTCCCACACCCCCAGTTTTTATTCATTATTGTGTCTCAATACAACTTTTCCCACCTAAACGATATCGATATCGCAGCCTAAAGTATCGGCCGATACCGATATTGATCGAATAATACGATAACCGCAGGAATCCTACATACTTGTATTATTTTGTAGTGTGGAATGTTAGAAAAGGTTTGATCAAGTGAAATTAGTCAGAGAACACTAACCTACTTATTATTAACCGTTGAATATGGACTTACACTGTCTAAAAGTTGAAGTGGAGTCGTAATTTAATTTTGGTGACACCTCGTGTTCACAATAATTTATGAAGTTAAGCTCATGACGCAGTAACTTGATCAAATAATTCGAAAAATAGTTTTGCAATCTAAATACATTGTAGTACATACAGTATTTGTGTAGAACAGTTTGCCCGCCACACTTCACAGTTCACTTACTACTACTACTACATCCTGGACACTAAAGTACCATTGAGTACATTTATATTTAAATACATTATTTTTAAGTACTTTAAGTACCTATTGAAGTTTAAAAATGTATGTGAAACCTGTGTGGAGGACTTATAAAATATGTTAAATGTACGTACTGTAAATTTCGGATTATAAACCGCTACTTTTTTCCTAGGCTGTTTGAACCCTGCGGTTTATAAAACCGTGCAGCTCATTTATGTATTTTTCTTCGCTGACGGACAGCTATTAAATGAGCAACCGTCCAAAAGGCGTGGGAAGAAGCAGGGATTGTCCGGTCCCACCACTGTGCCGAAAGCAGCAAAGATAAAAATAAAAACAAAAATAAATGGTAGCGAGATATACAAAGTGAAAATAATTCAGAAGGATTAAATTAGTGTAAAGAGGAACTTATTCATATTCTAACCAGTACCACAATGAGTATATGATTGTAATATTAGTCACTTTGCTTCAACAGTTTTTAGTATACTTAGTAAAAAACATCTGCTTATACCGTTTCTTAAACTGGCTCATGATAGTATATTGTTTAAGTTCTTTACTGAATCCATTCCACAGTTTAATCCCACATACCGATACACTAAATGCTTTTAAGGTTGTGCATGAAGTAAACAGTTACTTAAAAAAAAAAAAAACACTGAATAAGTGTGTTATTGTTGGTGCTGTGGCGCCATCTTTTGGACGAAATTGTTCACTGCAGGTGCTGCAATAGCTTCTGTTTAGACTTTTCTTTAAACTTACTAGAAGTACAGTTCAGTCTTCTAGTCGTCTTCAGTGTTTCTATTCGACTCCAAGCAACAATTGTAAGTTTTACAGCATAACTAAAACCATTTTTTACTTACTAAACCGTCCCATGTGTTATGTCTGTCGTAGTGTTTTTGTGCATATTTGTAGGTGCTATGTTAATGTAATGAAGCTAGCGTTGTTAGCACTAGCTACCATGCTAACACAAGTATGATTGTTTTTATTAGTATTATTAACCAACAATGGCATTCTCTTTGTATTGTTTCAGTTTTGTACATTCACCAAAACGTCACCGTACACTTATTGAGTCTGTTTAGTGGGTCCATGACGATGAATCCTGTTCAGATGACTCCTGATACTGCCGTGTTACAGACACCGTTTGGAAACAATTAAGCAGAGGTGGGACCAAGTCATTGCTTTGCAAGTCACAAGTAAGTCTCAAGTCTTTGCCCTCAAGTCTCGAGTCAAGTCCCGAGTCAAGACAGGCAAGTCCCGAGTCAAGTCCAAAGTCAAGACTGGAAAGTCTCAAGTCAAGTCACAAGTCCTGCATTTTGAGTTTTGAGTCCTTTCAAGTCCTTTTGACCACAGACTAATATTTTTACACAGATTGTGTATGCTTTTAAACCGCTGTATTTATTTATTAAAACAAGTGCATTTGAAATAGCAGGAAAGAAAATAGTACTGACATTGCAATTCATAATAGCACTATTAACCAGTCATTTTAATAGTTTAAACAATTTTAAACATTCAACTCATTCCTTTACAGAATAAACACATTTGCAAAAACAAGTGCAACTGTACTTATTTGTACAAAAGTGTTAACATTGTATTTCCATGGCATATTGCATTGTAACTAGTTCCACAGCAGTTTCTATTCTGTTCTTACCTTATCTCATTGATCTCATCTCATACTGTATGTGTGTTGATGTGTGCGTACACATGAAAAACATAACAAATACATGAACATAATGAACAGAGTTGTACTTTTTAGATGTCAGGGCCCTATGCAATATGTACACATATTCTTAATATAGTATATATTTTAACTGACCTTTATTTGACTATGTTTGTCTTTTTGTAGGTGGCTAAAATACGCGGTGCTGCTGACCGCCATCTAACGTTATGTTACTGTGTGTGATACATTGACTAACGTAACGTTATGTATAGGTACCTCATGCAACCCTGCTTAAAAAATCACTTGACAAAAAGTATGAATAAGGTAGCAAACTGCAGTGGACGCAACATATTGCCGTGTTTGAAATGACGTTATAACCATAAACATCTTATAAGTAGACGCAATATTGGTTGCTGTGACGCGAGCAATTTGCATCTTGAAGTGGTGATGAGGAGCCGGCGAGCACCCTAAACTGACAGTTGACAGGTAGAAAACAAAGATCCCGGGCTGGTGTTCAGCGTTTTCCTGCTCAAATGAGCGGACTGTTGAAAATAGGAATCGGGAGATTACTTTTCACAAGTAAGATTTAACATTAATGTACTATTGGTTGTATTTTATGAAAATAACATTACCACAGAGTTGAGAAGGAGCAAAGATCTTCAATATTTGTATGTGAAAATCACAAATAAATCTTCTGGGGGAGGATGACGCCCCTACAGGGGTTTGGTTTACAAACTTTCTGTCCCACCTAAAACAAAATTCACCAGCCGCCATTGATTATAATGCATTCTCATTTTAGGCAAAATATAAGACAATACTTTCTTAACAGTATAATTGTAACCAGGAATAAGTCTTCAAGTAACAATATTCAAATACTAACATTGTTGGGTAAAACAGAATTTGGTTTTATTCTGAATCCAGTGAAACAGATTGGTGGTTTTAGCTGATATAAAGACTTTCAGGTGTTTATATATGTTTAAGTATTTGGCAGACGCTTTTATCCAAAGCGACATACATAAAAAATACATATATAACAATCACTGTAAACATGATCATTTAAGGGAAGAATGTAATACAAAATATCAATACAAAGTGTCACGACAGAATAAACTCTCTGCTGCTGCAGCAACAGAGATACGGTCTATAAGATATATAGATATCTAATGTATTCATACATTGTTTATGTAGCATGTATATATAACGTAATCATATTGTTTCTTCAATTTAAAAATAGCTGACCGTTTTTTCCCCCCTTCTCTGGGATTATATTCCCAGTTTTAATCTCGGACGTCTGGTCACTTATAGCGTATAAGAATATTCAATTACTGTTAAGCAAACTATGAATAATAAAACATGTGTCCCTTACATAGCTACACGTATGACAAAAAAGCGCGTGAAAATGAGTGGTATTCAGTGAGGTAAAATGAATTAAATGCGTTGACAGTTCATTGCTCCTGCCAAATGAATTGCACTGAGTGGAGCGGATCACCACTCCAAGATGGCGGCCCCGCGTCTCGTCTGCGCCAGTAGGCAGTAGCGCTCGATGCTGTGTACCCTTATAAGATGTCTATGGTTATGACGTTAGCAGTGAGTTTACAGCCTCACTGATTTAACTACACAGCAAATAAAAGTCATGTTACTTAGCCAATAAACGTTATCTTACATTCAAAACTTACCCTTTTTTGTGCAACTTCAAATGTCGAACGAAGTTGGAAGTTGTTGCGTCTCCGTCTGTAATATTCGAACTGCGTGATTTGCATACGGCAATTCGTTGACCAAGTCGTAGTTTTTATACGAACGAAACCAACTTTGGTATAAATCTTTCTCACTGGCGCGTTGTTTGACAACTCTTGTTCATTGGTTGTCCTGCAATTTGATTGGATCAATGCTGTGTGATGAAAACAATGTAGATCTAATTTGATTGGCTGTTGTACTGAGAGCACACACGCTGACACGCAGCACACACGCTGATAGACAGACACGTACAAAATGAAAGCTACGGAGCGCTCCCAAATAACTTTTTAAGCTTTAGGTTTTGGGGAAAGTAGCAAGTCATGTCAAGTCAAAAGGCTCAAGTCCAAGTGAAGTCACAAGTCATTGATGTTAAAGTCTAAGTCGAGTTGCAAGTCTCTTTACATTTTGTCAAGTCGAGTCTAAAGTCATCAAATTCATGACTCGAGTCTGACTCGAGTCCAAGTCATGTGACTCGAGTCCACACCTCTGCAATTAAGGTATGTAAATAAACTTATCAGCAGTTTATAGTCAGGTGCGGCTAATACATGGAAAAATATGTTTTCTTCTAAAATGTAGTGGGTGCAGCTTATATCCCGGTGCGCTGTATAGTCCAGAAAATACGGTAATATTCAGCCACTAAATACTTTCTTTACAGAAATTAATCGAACACTCTGCAATAATGGAGAGAACACTTTATGCTGAAAGTGTAGCAGTGGCAGCATGAAGTTATGTATTTGTGTATTAGTTTTATCAGGCATTTCAGTTAATCAAGCTTCAACAATCCAACATTTTTTATAAGGAGCAGAGAAGCAAAACCTAATTAATTCTACCTTTTTTCTTGTCTATATGGATAGTTTATTCACTTCCTGTTTTGAAATGTGTAACAGAGAGTACGTAACAGTAAATAGGCAGCTGGTAAAACATGTATTTATAATATAATTCATATATCCATCCATTTTCTACCGCTTGTCCCTTTCGGGGTTGCGGGGGGTGCTGGAGCCTGTCTCAGCTGCTTTAACAGATTCATGATCAAAACTGAGCATTGTTATTTTTAAAGTGCATTTCATACATTCATTCATTTGATTACAGTTGAAATGATTTTACATTTTTAGTTGTTTTTTTATACATTTGGTGTGTTTGTCCTGAATTACAAGGAGGAATAAGCTTGATGTTTTCACTCTGTCCACAAGGTGGCATCATAGTTAATATGATGTTATGATATGATTCAGATGTGTAATCTCAACGGAGTGTGTACTTTAGTAGTAAATATTTGGTAAACAACACTTCCTGACACAGTCAGAGCTTGCGCTGCATCGAGTCGACCACTGTATTGAATTGCGCAGGTGTACCTAATAAAGTGGCCTGTGTGCGTATTGTTTGATATAAAAACAATAAAGAACTGTTTTTTTCCGTCACGTATTATGAACGACTCAGCTAACAGTGACGATGTTGAAATGTCATGTGACAAAATACTGAAGCTTCAGACGAATGATCTCGTATTCGAAGCCTTAGCAACCGTTAGCGTTGATTATGACAAATCTACTTTGCTCTTAGCTATAAAAAATAAATCAGCTTGGACAATCTTTACATGAATTATCGTCCATCGGCAGTCATCCTCACATGCACGCTCACATGCACAGATGAAGATGACTAAGGCCAGGTTTGGGAATGAAGAGTGAGAAGAAGCCGCTTGAAGGTTTTTTAGCTCTCCTGGATCGTTAAGACTACAAAAAGTGTTTTGTGGGCAGCGAGGACTTAACAAGCACATGTCGTGTGATCGTCATGTGACCTGCTGGCTACATTTCTGTCTTGCGGAATAATTGGAATGAGTCGAAAAGGGGCAGTGAAGTTCCTAGTTTTATTCCCAGAGTCGTCCTCCGTATTTTTCCTGTTTATAAGGTGAGACTTTGTGTCCTTTGTCTCTGGTTGGATGTTTCCAGAACATTCTTCTCCGTAGTTCCAACCTCAACACTCAGTGGCTTTTGTCCAAAGTATTTTGACGTCTTTTTTACCTGCGTCCCATCTCTGGTCCCACATGGTTCTCGTGAGGAAGTCCACACGTTCCCTCACGAGGGAACAGGCAGTTTTGTGCCAGCATCTTGTGTGCTGCTTCTAGATGGTTGCTTCCTCGCTGGTAGTTGATGTTAATGCTGCGCTTTGGGCTGGAGCCGCTCAGCAGGCGATCTGTGGGACTGGCGTCAGAGATGTCTCGCAGGTGCTCGTCATCGTCCGTGTCAGCGTCAATGTACTTGCTGATCGAAGAGTCGTGGAAGGTGAAGACGGTGGGGGCCAAGGCGGCACTCTCTGGAGACTTGGGCGGGGTCCTGCTGCTGGCCGTTGTGTAGACGGACACTTGGGGGCTGAGCAAAGAGTGGTCGGACAGGACGGAGCTGTCCGACAGCGGCGACGGTCCGGACGTCTTGTCGTTGCGGCAGCTTTCCTTGGAGAAGAAGCTTCTTGACGCGTTGCTGGAGAACAAGAATTTTCTCGCATTTTCCGAGCAGGACGGTTTGGTGACAGTGGTGGGTGTCAGTGTGGGCGCACCGCAGGTGTTCTGTGACCAAGTTATAGTCGGACTGTTACTATGGCAAAGGTCCAACGGTGAACTCTGAGGGTGTCGCAGGTTCTCCTGGAAGTCGGTAGCGCAGCTGATGTAGCTGTCGATGCTGGACAGACTCTTCATGTCGCCGACGCCTTCTCTGGTTGCCATCGTTGATGGACGGTGATCCTGCATGGCACCAAGCTCGATCTCATCTCTTGACTTTCCGACCCTGGAAGCTCTGTTTTTAGCGTTGAGGTTTGGCTGTGACTGAGTCTTGGCCATTTGGGCGTACATCTCCTCCAGCTTATGAACGTTCAACTTTTGAGGACTGCAGTCCTGATTCTTCTCAGGCGATCCTAAGTGTTGCGTGTTGAAGGAGCGGTTGGAACTGGTTTCTGATGTTGCTCTCTTCGGCGTCCACTTCCAACGATTGGGTGAGAGGTGGTTATCATGAGACCTCTCATTCTTCTCCACCACCACGTCCATCAGTTCTGCACTACGGGCAAACGCCTCCTTCAAGTTCATGGAGACGATGCTACCATTTCTCTTTGCTCTCTCCAGGGCTTCTCTGCGTTTCAGAGCTTTTTCTTGTCTCTTCTGCTCCTTGTAGAACTCAGAGAAGTTGTTGACAATGATTGGAATGGGGAGCGCTATCACCAGCACTCCGGCTATGCAGCACAAACCCCCGACTATCTTGCCCAGCAGAGTCTTGGGGTAGATGTCTCCATAACCGACTGTGGTCATTGTGATGGTCGCCCACCAGAAAGAAGCCGGAATGCTTTTAAACTTGGTGTCCTCCTCATCCTTCTCTGCAAAAAACACTAGACTGGAGAAGATCATGATGCCCATGGCCAGGAAAAGAATGAGCAGGCCCAGCTCGTTGTAGCTTCTCCTGAGGGTGAAGCCCAGAGACTGAAGCCCTGTGGAGTGGCGAGCGAGCTTCAGAATACGAAGGATTCGCATGATCCGAAATATTTGGACTACGCGGCGCACATTCTGAAACTGCAACACGCTCTTGTTGGATTCCGTCAAGAAGATGGTGACATAGTAAGGCAGGATGGCCAGCAGGTCGATGACATTCAGAGGACCTTTGAAGAACTTCCACTTGTTGGGCGATGAGAGGAAGCGGAGAAGATACTCCATGGTGAACCAGGCGATGCACACTGCCTCCACGTGGGCCAGCTGAGGATTGTCAGTGGACTGACCGAACTCATCTGTGTCCTGAAGCTCTGGTAGAGTATTGAGGGACAAGGCGATGGTAGACAACACGATGAAGAGGATGGAGATGATGGCCAGGATCTGAAAGACATTACACAAAATATGTCAACAAATTGACTGTAGTCAATTCTATCTATAACTACACGTGCTCTATATTGTCAATATGTCTGTATATATAGAATAGAATAGAATAGAATAGAAAGTACTTTATTGATCCCTGGGGGAAATTCAGCACCACAGTTCGCTCACAATAGACAATAATGATAATAAATAATATAATATATACAATATGTTATATATATAATATATGAATAATATAAATATATTCTACATATATTCTACATTTAAGTGTAGTCAAGGAACATATGCATTATACAGCGACCTGCTTTATAGCGTCTGTAACTACACCTTTCTGATACATCTATATGTCTATACTTACACCTGCTCTATAAAGTCTATATGTCTATATCTACTCCGTCTCTATAATGTCTATATCTACACTTGCTCCTGATATGTATTTATGTCCATATCTACACCTGCTCTATGTCTAAATCTACACCTGCTCCTGATATGTCTATATGTCTATATCTACACCTGTCCCCGATATGTCTATATGTCTATATCTACACCTGCTCTATAACATCTATATATACACCTGCTCCTGATATGTCTATAGCTACACCTGTTCATGAAATGTCTATATTTCTATATGTACACCTGCTCTATAACCTCTATATCAGGGGTCACCAACCTTTTTGAAACCAAGGGCTACTTCTTGGGTACTGATTAATGCGAAGGGCTACCAGTTAGATACACACTTAAATAAATTGCCAGAAATAGCCAATTTGCTCAATTTACCTTTAACTCTGTTATTATTAATAATTAATGATATTTATCTTTGTGGAAACACTGATCATCTTAATGATTTCTCACAATAAATATATATAGAAACAGATAAATATCAATATGCAACACTTTATTTTTACATTTTCTCTAAGTGCACATTTTTCAAATTGAACATTTTCAAATGATCACTTCTAAGACAGTCTTGTGAAATCACAATATCCCATTTTAACTAGCTAGCCACTAACATTTTTTAACAAATCATGAATTACTTTGCACCATGTTTGTACAAATAATAACTCATGTAAAATACAAAAGTAAACTCTCAAATTTTTAAATCATGTCACACTTTGAACTGGACACCAAATCTGTTATCTGTTTCTTTGTCAGTTAGTGGGAAGCCTGGCATTGCATGCTGTTAACTAGTGTGTTGTACTCTGGTGTGTAACTTGACACTGCAACTCTGAGTGAGTCTTGCAGATGTGCATCAGTGAGGCGTGTTCTGTGTTTGTTCTTGATGAAGTTCATGTCAGAAAAGGCTGATTCACAAAGATAAGATTTTTCCTCATTGTTTGCGGAACCTTCTTAATCTTTTCGACATATTTTCACAGCAATCTGGCCTTAAGCTTAATTATGATAAATGTAAAATGTTAAGGATCGGAAATCTAAAGGGAACGTTCGAATGGAATGCAAAGTGTTTTGTTTATAAATTATATGCAATCTGTTGTGTTCCCTAATTTTTTTCTGTGTACATGAATGAAGGTGTGTGTTGCTGAGTCCGACTTGGACATTATCTGGACTGGGCCTGGTTTAAAAAACCCTTTAAAAAAATCTAATTTCATTGACAACCTGGTCTGTTGAAGATAAGGCCCTTTTTTTAAAAAATAAAATAAAATAAGATAAATAAATAAAAAACATTTTCTTGGATAAAAAAGAAAGTAAAACAATATAAAAATAATTACATAAAAAATAGTAATTAATGAAAATGTTAGTGGACCAGCAGCCTATACAATCATGTGTGCTTCAGGGACTGTGTCCCTTGCAGATGTGTTGTCTATGTTGTGTTCAGGGACTGTGTCCCTTGCAGATGTGTTGTCTATGTTGTGTTCAGGGACTGTGTCCCTTGCAGATGTGTTGTCTATGTTGTGGGAACCAGAATATTGGTAGCAGAAAGAAATAACCCCTTTTGTGTGGATGAGTGTGCATGGGGGAGGTTGTTTGGGTTGATGCACTGATTGAAAGTGTATCTTGTGTTTTTTCTATGTAGATTTAATTTAAAAAAAAAAAAAAAAAAAAATATATATATTTTTTTTTTCAATTTTTTTTTTTTTTTTTTTTTTTTAGAACAGGCCCGCGGGCGACTCATCTGGTCCTTACGGGCGACCTGGTGCCCGCGGGCACCGCGTTGGTGACCCCTGCTCTATATCTACACCTGCTCCTGATATGTCTATATGGCTGGCTATATCTACACCTGCTTTGACATGTCTAATGTCTATATATTTTGTCTTTATCCATCCATCCATCCATTTTCTACTGCTTGTCCCTTTTGGGGTCACGGGGGGTCGCTGGATCACATTGTGATATCTATATATATATATATATATATATATATATATATATATATATATATATATATATATATATATATATATATATATATATATATATATATATCAAATCAAATCAAATCAACTTTATTTATAAAGCACATTTAAAATTTACCACAGGGGTAGCCAAAGTGCTGTACAATGGGAAGGTTAAAAGATAACACAAGAGAAACGAGCAAGCACACCACAACACAAACAGAGCACGATAATAAATAAATAAATAAATAAAACATAAAAACTGGTTCACAGCAGGTGCATTGTGGGACGCCATAGCAGGATGGAGGTCACTCAGTGTTAACAGCCATGGAATAAAAGTATGTTTTTAAGAGCGATTTAAAAACAGGAAGAGAGGAGGCCTGTCTAACACTCAAAGGTAAGCCGTTCCAGACGTACATACACTACCGTTCAAAAGTTTGGGGTCACCCAAACAATTTTGTGGAATAGCCTTCATTTCTAAGAACAAGAATAGACTGTCGAGTTTCAGATGAAAGTTCTCTTTTTCTGGCCATTTTGAGCGTTTAATTGACCCCACAAATGTGATCCTCCAGAAACTCAATCTACCCAAAGGAAGGTCAGTTTTGTAGCTTCTGTAACGAGCTATACTGTTTTCAGATGTGTGAACATGATTGCACAAGGGTTTTCTAATCATCAATTAGCCTTCTGAGCCAATGAGCAAACACATTGTACCATTAGAACACTGGAGTGATAGTTGCTGGAAATGGGGCTCTATACACCTATGTAGATATTGCACCAAAAACCAGACATTTGCAGCTAGAATAGTCATTTACCACATTAGCAATGTATAGAGTGTATTTCTTTAAAGTTAAGACTAGTTTAAAGTTATCTTCATTGAAAAGTACAGTGCTTTTCCTTCAAAAATAAGGACATTTCAATGTGACCCCAAACTTTTTAACGGTAGTGTATAATATATATATATATATATATATGTATATATACATACATATATATGTATGTATATGTATATGTATGTATATATGTATGCATATATGTATGTATGTATGTATATATGTATGTATATATGTATGTATATATATATATATATATATATGTATATATATATATATATATATATATATATATATATATATATATATATATATATATATATATATATATATATATATATATATATATATATATATATATATATATATATATATATATATATATATATATATGTATGCAGTGTTTCCCCCAGAAAATGTGTTAGTTAAGGTGGTGACTCTCCAGAGGGAGGGACCGGGGAAGGGGGTGGGTGGGTGTAAGGATCGGTGAACTCGGCCTGTCGCCATCACGTCTCCACCTCGTCGTTGCCACCACAGCCCGGGGGGCAATAGACTACAGACTGCGGTGAAGTAAGCCGGCTTCTTCTCGTGAAGAAGCCTACAACTTTTGGTTGTGTTTTCCGCTCCATTTGCTGAATGATGATATACACAGGGGTCACCAACGCGGTGCCCGCGGGCACCAGGTCGCCCGTAAGGACCAGATGAGTCGCCCGCGGGCCTGTTCTAAAAAAAAAAAAAATTTTTTTTTTTTTTTTTTAAATTAAATCTACATAGAAAAAACACAAGATACACTTTCAATCAGTGCATCAACCCAAACAACCTCCCCCATGCACACTCATCCACACCCACTCACACAAAAGGGGTTATTTCTTTCTGCTACCAATATTCTGGTTCCCACAATATAGACAACACATCTGCAAGGGACACAGTCCCTGAAGCACACATGATTGTATAGGCTCCTGGTCCACTAAAATTTTCATTAATTACTATTTTTTATGTAATTATTTTTATATTGTTTTACTTTCTTTTTTATCCAAGAAAATGTTTTTTATTTATTTATCTTATTTTATTTTATTTTTTAAAAAAGGGCCTTATCTTCAACAGACCAGGTTGTCAATGAAATTAGATTTGTTTAAAGGTTTTTTTAAACCAGGCCCAGTCCAGATAATGTCCAAGTCGGACTCAGCAACACACACCTTCATTCATGTACACAGAAAAAAATTAGGGAACACAACAGATTGCATATAATTTATAAACAAAATTACATTTTCAAATTAAGCATTTATGTACAGTCCAGATTATGTCCAGGTCACTCAAATTAGGGAACACAACAACAGATATCATATAATCTATAAACATAATTATACTTTCAAAATAAGCCTTTGAGGACTTCTCATCTTTTTTTAAATGTTTTTTGGCATCATTATCGTTTTCAACCATGTAACTTTCTAAAGTTAGAAAATACTGAATAAATGTTTTAAAGAAAGTAATACTAAGTGAATATCTGTTTTTGGCCTTAAAAATAAACATTTTACCGAGTACTATAATTAAATTGACTAAATCATGATTGTCAATGAACTTTCCTAAAATAACAGAAACCACATTAAACTTCATAAACAAACCAATCCTTAAACACGTTTTTTCAACTTCCACCCAAAACAAAGACACAATATGACAATACCAAAATAAATGCAGGGTGGATTCAGGCTCCTGACAACAAAATCGGCAATCATCTGACTCTGTCATATTCCATAATTTTAACATTTTCCCTGTTGGTAAGAAGTTATAAATAATTTTAATTTGAAAATAACGATTTTGCACATCGATAGTGGTTTTATAGATTAGTTTGAATATGGCATCCCATGGCAACGGGCAGTCAAAAAAGTCCTCCCATTTTCCATTTGTGTTGTATGAGGCAGCCTTCAAAGATTTCTTTATTAAATAAAAATTATATATTTTTCTATTTATTTTAGTTCCTTTTTGCCAACTAGAATTTCTTATTAGAGGTTTACAAACTAATAATTTAGTAGTTCCTTAATTAATTATTTGTTTCCATCTTTTCCCAATTACTCCAGTTAGTTGATAAAATGAAAAGCTTGAGCAAGCATCACCATACATAGCTCTAAATTCATCATACTTCATAATTTTACCATTCTCATTGATAATATCATTGACAAAAATGATTCCTCTTTCAAACATATTTTTCCAAAAGAAAGGCTTTCCATCTATTACAATATTAGAGTTCATCCATATTAACTGCTGCAAAATATCGTCTCTTTTTTCTGGCACATAAAATTGAAAACACCACTATGAGTGGATTGTTTCCTTTATGAACCCCGCCATGTTTCCCAGGAGACTCTCTGGGAGGGGATCACTTGTAAAAAACGGTACAATTTCTTTTGATACAGTACATGTTTTTTGTCCAACAGGACATTTGTGTACCACTCAATGTTTAAATACATATTTGGAACAATTGATGCTTTTAAAGACAGACACATAGCTTCAAGGTTGAGAAGTTTCAGGCCCCCATATTCATACTCTTTGTACAAAACCTTTCTTTTAATCTTTTCTGTTTTGCCGTTCCAGACAAAATCGAAGACCCTCCGCTCATAAATCTTAAACAAGTTTTGTGATGGAGCTGGTAATGACAAAAACAAATAAATAAATTGAGGAATAATTAACGAGTTGGCAATAGACATTTTACCATACAAGGTTAAGGATTTCCCTTTCCATAATTGCATAATTTTGTCCAGCTTTCTTAGTCGATTATCATAATTTACTGAGCCTAGATCTTCCAGATTTTCTGGGACAACAACACCAAGTATGTTAACTGGTCCATCTGTCCACAAAACAGGCACTTTGCGTTCCATTCGAAAGGACGTTCCCTTTAGATTTCCGATCCTTAACATTTTAGATTTATCATAATTAAGCTTAAGGCCAGATTGCTGTGAAAATATGTCCAAAAGATTAAGAAGGTTCCGCAAACAATGAGGAAAAATCTTATCTTTGTGAATCAGCCTTTTCTGACATGAACTTCATCAAGAACAAACACAGAACACGCCTCACTGATGCACATCTGCAAGACTCACTCAGAGTTGCAGTGTCAAGTTACACACCAGAGTACAACACACTAGTTAACAGCATGCAATGCCAGGCTTCCCACTAACTGACAAAGAAACAGATAACAGATTAGGTGTCCAGTTCAAAGTGTGACATGATTTAAAAATTTGAGAGTTTACTTTTGTATTTTACATGAGTTATTATTTGTACAAACATGGTGCAAAGTAATTCATGATTTGTTAAAAAATGTTAGTGGCTAGCTAGTTAAAATGGGATATTGTGATTTCACAAGACTGTCTTAGAAGTGATCATTTGAAAATGTTCAATTTGAAAAATGTGCACTTAGAGAAAATATAAAAATAAAGTGTTGCATATTGATATTTATCTGTTTCTTTATATATTTATTGTGAGAAATCATTAAGATGATCAGTGTTTCCACAAAGATAAATATCATTAATTATTAGAGTTAACAGAGTTAAAGGTAAATTGAGCAAATTGGCTACTTCTGGCAATTTATTTAAGTGTGTATCTAACTGGTAGCCCTTCGCATTAATCAGTACCCAAGAAGTAGCCCTTGGTTTCAAAAAGGTTGGTGACCCCTGATATACGATATATATCTTGATATTTTTTCCGTATACGATATACATCTCAATATTTTTTCCGTAAAGTAAAAACAAAACAGCCCTAGTTACCTGAGATACTAAGTACGTCATTATTATGACTTAGTAATTTACTAAGTCAAAATAATGACAAAATAATGGCTTACTAAGTCAAAATAATGACTTACAAAGTCAAATTAATGACTTACTATAAGTAAGCGTTCACAATAAGCGTTTGAAAAAAAGATTTAAAAGTGGGGCCACATGCTGACATATGCCCAACTCATAATGCTTAATTTATTACAGCATTTGGGAAGCCTGTAGTTGATTTTTATTATGTAAATATTATATTTTTATCAACATGTGATAGCAGGGACCCTGCCATTCAAAACTAAACTGCTACATTACTAATGACTAATGTAACTATAGCTGAAAAAATAGGACAATAGCAATAGGAGAGACTATTCATCCCTGAACACCATGGAGTTCATGTAGGCTTTATGATGCAGTTACATTATTATATCAACTATCAGAGACAGTTTCAGGAAACTCTTCATTTAACATAATGTCCTTTTTTGCTGCTTCAACACAGCACAATCAACACAGAAAAAGGTAAAGTGAAATAACTTTGTTGTTAATTGTAGGTCAATAATGCTTGTCTTTCTCTCAGACAGACAGGGCTTTGCTGTCTGTAACACACACACGCACGCACACACACCGCACAGTGAGCTAACGTTAGCACGCTAAAAGCTAAATAGCCTTCACTTCAAGGACTGTGAGCGAGCTGGGCGGCCGCTTATGTTTCTAGAAGGTCAACGGGCTCATAGTGATGTTACTAGTAGTTGACTTGGAAGTGTTTATTATAATTTAGGGGAGAGTCCGCTGCATTATGCTCACCTGCTAAACAGCTTTCTGCTCACCCCACCGTCTCTCCTCTCTGCCTGCCTGAGCACTGTTACATGTGTTCTGAATATGCACTGCTGATTGGCTGTTACCGCTCTGCGTGTAACCAATCAGATGGTTCTGTGGGTGGGACAATGCTGGGTGCTGCAGAGACCTACTGACAGAGGCAGAGGCAGAACTAAGCGGAGCAGCTTGTTAAGACTTTAGTTTAGGCGCAACAAAGTGCTGCGGGAAACCCTGATATGTATGTATATATATATATATATATATATATATATATATATATATATATATATATATATATATATATATATATGTATATATATATGTATATATATATATATATATACATGTATATATATATATATATATATATATATACATATATATATATATATATATATATATATATACATATATATATATATATATATACATATATATATACATATATATATATATATACATATATATATATACATATATATATATACATATATATATATATATATATACATATAATATATATATATATATATATATATATATATATATATATATATATATATAATATATATATTAATTAATTTATGTCAAACCTTTTAAATCTAAAGTTATAAAAATTATCTATATATCCTCGTTTTCCTCATTACCATTTTGTTATTTTGTAAGATTAGTTTCAAGGGAACACTGTACAACATTATTAATAGGCCAACAAGAACCAGCTAAGGGCCCCCGAGTCGCAATTTGGGGACCTCATCTATTATTAATTTGTATGTAAGTCAGGGTTGCAATGTAGGATAGTAGTAGAAATATGATTAATCCAAACAGCATATAATGTATTTTTCATAGGTATTCTGAAAATCAGGAAAAACAATTGTTTATTAGAAATGAGTCATATTTTCTCTGCATATATGCAACATGGCATCATTTTTGTACATCTTTTTAACCTCTTGCAAGATCATTGCTTCATGGACAGAACTCCATAGAATAAGCATAACACGTTTCATCATTACTCGTCAATAACCAGTGTGGGAATGAATGAAAGTATGAATACAAATGTTAATATGATATGTAACTTATTGATGTATATATATTTTATTTTATATTTAGGTATAATATTCAATAAGAAGACAACAAAAGTCAATTGGAAATTTGAAGATTTAATCCTGTGGTATTCTCCAATCTGGACTAAAAAATGTGAAATACACAATAACGAGACGTTTTGACTCCATCCAGTTATGAATACAAATGGCTTATTTTCTGTCCGATGACAATCGAACGCTGGAACATCAAATCTTAATTTCCTGTGTCCAAGATGAGCTGTGAATTATCAACAGGAAGCCAAAACTAACACAAAGCTTATAAATGATCTTATAATAATACATTGTTATACATTTTCAGGAGGAAATGAACAGAGGTGTGAAAAATTGGTTGATTGACAGCTGAGCTTTGACAACATAATAATCATTTGTTCACTCCCGCCGGTGAACAAACAAAAAAGGCAACCTAACCGAGCACCAATCAGAGCAGAGGATTTTGTTGCCATAGCAATAAGGCAGACATTAATAATGATTATTTATCCATCTCTTTATTATGTTATTTATTTCCTGCTCTTCTCCTCCTTGGATGAGTGAAGCTGGGAAAAATTCTTTATTGGGTACACCTGCACTATCTCTTCTTTAAATAATGACAAATATTCTTAACTCATTATTCGCGCTAGTATTTTTGTCATGTGACCAAAGTTCGTACAGTATTTAATGACAAAAAGAATGTTGCAACCTAAAACGGCTGAATTTGCTGCAGCTTTTTAAAAAAAGTTGCGGCAAAAGTGGCAAAGTTTTAAAGCTTTTAAAAAAAAATAACATTCACCCTTTTTTCCTTCCTTGGTTCCTTCTTTCTTTTCTTGTCTTCCTTTTTACCTTCCATCCCTTCTGCTTTCCTTATCTGTCTTCCTTCTTTATTTCCCTTCCTACCTTCCTTCTTTCCTTTCCTTTCCTTTTCCTTTTCAACTACTTTCCTTCTTTCTTTTTCTCTTTCCATACCTACTTTACTTTAATATCACCTTTCCTACCTTCTTTCTTTCCTTGTTTTCCTGTCCTTTCTTCTCCTCACCTACCTCTCTTCATTCCTTCCTAATCTCCTTTCTTACCTTCCTTCTTTTCGTATCTTTTTCCCTACATTCCTTCTTCCTACTTTCCTTATCTCTTTTCCTCCCTTGTTTCCTTATCCCTTTCCTCATTTCCTTTTTCTTCCTTCCTTCCTTCCATCCCCTTCTTTCCCTCAGCTCCTTCCCCACTTCTTCTTTCTTTCGTTCTTTCTTTTTCTATCTTCCTACCTAGACATAAGGGAATACACTCGGTGGCAGTAAAAGCACATACTCAGAGCTCATTGTCAAATAACTTTACTGTTTTAATTATTTATAAGTAATAGAAGTAATATTTATTATTACAGAAAGAAACACCCCCAAAGCTTTGATATTGTCCACTGTCAGCTCTTTTGTCCACAAGTTGCAGACATTCTCTATGTACGTTTTACACTTGAAAAGTGTTTGTCCATCTTAAAGGGAAACTGCACTTTTTTTTGAGAATGTTGCCTATCATTCACAATCATTATGAGTGACGAGAACTTTCATGTCTTTTTTTTTAGGATAAAAAAAAAGAAACGCTTGCAAGATGCGGCTAATATTAGTCACCATTGTAGCTTTCTAAGCTCTCTAAAATAACTTCAAAACCCTCTATCAATATACAAGCTATATGTAGATATATATAATGTAGTAACGGACACATTCATAACAATATGTAATATGTTAAATATTTACCATATGTTGGTCATGTTAAATATTGCCGTAACTTCTTTTCTGGGCGCATTGTTTTTGGTGCCCATAGCAACGCACTTCCGGCAACAAACATGAGTGTGTTGTAATCATGGCAGACTTGGTAATTAGGTCTGTGAAGCTTTGGGCACCACACGATTCGATTTGATTCTAGGGGGTAATGGTTCAATTCCGAATCGATTATCGATTCAAAACGATTCTTGATTTAAAATTAATACTTTTTTAATACCATTGGGTGCCAGTTCTGTGATAAACTACATTCCTCCATAAAATAGATAAACAGCTGTGATAAATTTGATTTATTATTTAAAAGAAAACAGTTTTTGTTAAATACAATTCTACCCAAACATTTAATAATACAGTCAAATACAAATAAGGCAACAAGAGAAGTATCTCACACTTCTCTTTTCTAAAGTAAATCTGTACAGTAGATATGGGCATCTCCATCAACAATATGATTTGTCTGAGTAGCTGGACTTATTTAAAAATCAGTATTTGATTCGGTTGAATCGTTACAAATAAGAATCGTGATTCATTCGAAAATAAAAAAAAATTGACACCCCTGTTTGTAATAGATAAGGAAGATGGCTATTTTGGGACAAATGAGGATTCACAACCTCATCGTATGAAGGTTGAACTGCTGGTTATAGCAACTTAGCGAACATGAAGAGAGGGTGAAACGTTGGAGCATACGGAAGCCGAGAGAGTGAGGTCGGCATGACTTGCTGGTGTAAATGTGGAACTTGGAGCCAAGGTATTCTGCCATAAATGGATTGCTTACCCAAATCAACTGGGAAAAAATGTCACTGGCCAGCTTGACCAAACAGACAACTGTCCATCAAGTGAGTCACTAAAATATTGATTATGATACATGCATCACATCATGCTTATTATTACAATTATATACAATTGAGCTGGTTGTTTACAAACAAAACATGAAATGTCTGCTCATACTTAATAGATACTGTAATATAATTGCTCATGTTTTTTCATGTCAGTTCAAATTGGTGTTCTATCGCATTTTGTTGTGCAGTACAAAGTCAAAAGACATTCAGCTGCTGAAGCAGAAGATACCTTACGGTTAATGCTGCAGCATGCTGTCGCAAGGCGATGTGTTAGTACGCTAGAAAAATAATTCCTCAGTGTTCGCTCTTTCAATAACCAAGTCACTACAGCTTGGTTATGCAGGTTACAGAACATAAATGAAGTATCTACCATTTGTCGCCCTCCTGGATACGAACGAGATGGTAAGGTGATGATGATTAATGTAGCTAAGGGCCGAGTGCAGTAGTGGCAGAGGATACTTGTTTTTTTTATGGTGATATCCTTTAGCGCCCAGTAATCACTACATGGTCAGAAAAACTTGTCCTTCTCAACAAAAAAAGAATCCAGCCGCAAGTGGAAAAGAGGAAAGTCGGATGATAACGGAAGATGGAGACGATGTGATATATTCTTTGAGGTTTTCGTGCTTAGGCCGTAGAATATCATATAATTGGGTAGTGGGTAATGCAGCCTGTGGAACAAGGTTGATACCACAATTGTACGGTCAATGAGGTGGAAGCGCTATTGCACAGGTCCTACTGAACGCCTCTTTGAGATAATTGTAGGCAGGGGAATATGTGTGATGTCGATCTCATCAGACATGGTAGCATTAGTGGCAACCGAGCGTGGGCTAGCGCACTTGAGGCAGCAGGAATGGCAAAACACACTCCAATTCGTGAGTGTGAATTTTCCAATCTATATGAGGGTTGTGTGTGGTAAGCTAGGTTAGCCCGAGGACAAGCGAGAGGGAATGACGAAAAATGTGCGCTCTTCGACATGATTACCCAACTCGCGATGAAGCGTAAGTGGTTTGGTCTGAAACAGTACATTGCCTAAATGGAGTGTATGACTTTGAGAAAATCTAAAAGGTATAATTGGTATGCTCTGAATCTTAACAAAATCCTCATCAAGAAAACAGTCATCAGCACTTGACTCAATACATACGGTTATGTCAAGTTCTTTAAATTTCCAGGAAAAGGTACCTGGCAGGTATAGTTGCTTTGATGACGGTACCATTGAAGAGGGTGACGGAGGTAGAGCCATTATCAGAGATGAAGTGCTGAAACCTGGCGTGGTTTGAGAGCGCCAGTGGATCGGACAAATGGGACACCCCCAGTGGAATGGCCGCCCTGCCTACAGTATAAGCACAGGTGCTGGCACTTGCAACAAAATCTTTCAGCTGAAGTGAGATGGCTGCCCGCCAGTTACATTGAAGCTGGCCAAAGCCGGCGATGGTTGATGTGGAGTGCAACCGGAAGTATTCTGAAATCCCACGTTGGCCCCAGCATGTCCCAGCTGCTTGTCATGATCCTCCTTCAGCTCGTCGAGCCTTTTGTCTATTCGAACAGCTAAGGAGATGAGGTTGTCAGGGTTTGAGGGAAGCAGGAGTGGCACAAGATGGTCCTTGATGCGATTGTCGCGAACCAAGCAGAAACCGTCCCAAGAGGGCAGCAGGGTCCCAGTCGCTGTCCGATTCCAGTGTCTGGAATTCTACGGTGTAATCAGAGCCGCGTGAGCAGCTTCCCTTACTGGTGGAGTCCACTGGAAGATATTTTCCATTGCCTTTGAGAATGCAGCAAAAGAGCCACAGGGCGTTGACTGTCGACTCCATTCCGCCGTGTACCATGCAGCTGCTCTTCCAGAGAAGTGGGAGGTAGCGAAAGCCACGCGGGCACGTTCAGACTGAAATGCTGCTGGCTGAAGTTCGAAGTGCAGCTGGCACTGGATGAGAAATGGGTAGACATCGCTGGAGTCTCCAAAAAAGCGTTCAGGGCGAGACAGCCAAGGGCAGGAATCAGTGAGTTGGGGGTGCGCTAGTGGTGAGCCGGGCTAGACCATGGTGAGTATCGCAGAAAACTGAGCTTCTTGAGCCACCGTCCCAGCATGTTGGCAGGAGCACAAGGTGGCAAGCACAGCAAACTTTCCCCCTCTTGGTGTAGGGTAGTGCTTTGTTACGGAGGGCCCCCTTGAGAGGGCCGGCTTCAGATGGGTCCATCTGTCATGGCAGGTTCTTTCTGTTGCACTTTTGTAGCAGATTTGACCCCAGTAGCAAAAGAGGCAGAGTTGTACATACAAACAAAAGTCTACAAATCGAGAGGGAGTTTTCATCGGGGCAGGGGACTTTAATCAAGCTAACATGAAAGCTGTGTACCCCCATTTCCATCAATATGTGAATGTTGCAACCAGGGGTGAAAGCAAGCTAGACATGGTCCTCAGCAACATCAAGCTGGCATCAAAGCTGCACCCCGCCCCCACCTCGGCTCCTCAGACCATCTCTCTGTGATGCTGATTCCTGCATACAAGCCTCTGCTCATAGGAAAGCAAGCTACAGTGAAGCAGGGGAGGACCTGGCCAGAGGGGGCAATGGAAGCATTACAAGACTGCTAAGTGTGATCAAGAACACCCCCAACACAGGCCAATGAGAAACCCTGGATGAACAGTGAGGTACGTGCAATGCTGAAGGCTCGGAACAACACTTTTAAATCTGGAGACATGGTGGCACTTTAAACAGCCAAAGCTAACCTAAACCGTGCCATTAGGGTTGCAAAGCGTGCTCACTGTCAGAAAGTGTGGGACTTATTCGAGAACCCCACGAACACTAGACGAATGTGGCAGGGCATACATGTCATCACAAACTATAAAGCTACCCCCCGTCTCTGTGACAACAGCATCAGCTTTCTGAACGACCTCAACAACCACTTTGCAAGGTTTGAGGCACTTAACACCACTCTGGCGAGGAAATCCATCCCTCGCCCTGATGAGCAGCCACTCAACCTGGACATAGCGGATGTCCGGAGAACCCTGAGGAGAGTGAACCCCCGGAAAGCACCGGGACCTGATGACATTCCGGGCAGGGTGCTAAAGGGATGTGCAGACCAGCTGGCTGGGGTTCTCACAGACATTTTCAACACCTCGCTGACCCAGGCTGAGGTACCATCGTGTTTTAAGACGGCTACAATCATTCCAGTACTTAAAAAACCCACAATCTCCTCCCTCAATGATTATCGCCCCGTGGCACTCACCCCCATCATAATGAAGTGCTTCGAGAGGCTGGTAAAGGAATACATTTGACCCATACCAGTTTGCTTATCGCCCTAACCGCTCCACGGAGGACGCCATCTCCTCTGCACTCCACCTGAGCTTAGAACATCTGGATGTGCGGATGTTGTTTCTGGACTTCATCTCGGTGTTCAACACCATCATCCCGCAGCACTTGGTGAGCAAACTGGCCCCCCTAGGATTCAGTATCCCCCTATGCAACTGGCTGCTTGACTTCCTCACAGACAGACCCCCGTCTGTAAGAGTGGGTGACAACACCTCCAGTGCCATCTCCCTGAGCACCGGCTCCTCCCAGGGCTCCGTCCTGAGTCCGCTGCTGTTCACATTGATGACCCATGACTGCTGCGCTAGGTCCACTACTAACCACATTGTGAAGTATGCAGATGACACAACAGTAGTGGGCGTCATCCGTGACAACAACGACATGGACTACAGGGAGGAGGTGAAACATCTGGTTGACTGGTGCAGAACCAACAACCTGGTCCTGAACGTCAACAAGACCAAGGAGATCATCGTCGACTTCAAGAGGCACCAGTCCAGCCATGCTCCACTCTTCATCAACGGCACAGCAGTGGAGATTGTAAGCAGCACCAAGTTCCTGCGGGTGCAGATAACTGACAATATGACCTGGTCCCTACACACCGGAGCTCTTGTAAAAAGAGCTCAGCAACTCATGCACTTTTTGCGTCGGATGAAAACAGCACAGCTCCCTCCCCCTATTCTCACCACATTCTACAGAGGCACTATAGAGAGCCTACTGACCAACTGCATCTCTGTCTGGACTGGAGCCTGCAGTGCCTCAGGCTGGAAGTCTCTGCAGAGAGTGGTGAGGACAGCGGAAAAGATAATCAGGACTCCTCTTCCTCCTATCCATGAGATCGCAAAAAGCCGCTGCCTGACCAGGGCTCAGAAAATCTGCAAAGACTCCTCCCGCCTCCACCAAGGACTGTTTTCACTGCTGGACTCTAGAAAGAGGTTCTGCAGCCTCCGAAGCAGAACCTTCAGGTTCTGTAACAGCTGTAAGACTCTTGACGCATCATAATAATCGCCTCAATTCCCCCCAAAATGGATTAACTCACTGGAATATAAAGACAATTTAACATACATCCATAAACGTGGATGTATATGCAAAAGTGCAATATATTTATCTGTACAGTAATCTATTTATTTATATCTGCACCTTATTGCTCTTTTATCCTGCACTACCATGAGCTAATGCAACAAAATTTCGTTCTTATCTGTACTGTAAAATTCTAATTTGAATGACAATAAAAATGAAGTTTAAAGGCCTACTGAAATGAAATGTTCTTATTTAAACGGAGATAGCAGGTCCATTCTATGTGTCATACTTGATCATTTCGCGATATTGCCATATTTTTGCTGAAAGGATTTAGTAGAGAACATCGACGATAAAGTTCACAACTTTTGGTCGCTGATAAGAAAGCCTTGGCTGTACCGGAAGTAGCGTGACGTCACCGGTTGAAGAGCGCCTCACATGTGCACATTATTTACACCAGCAGCGAGAGCAATTCGGACCGAGAAAGCGACGATTACCCCATTAATTTGAGCGAGGATGAAAGATTCGTGGATAAGGAACGTGAGAGTGAAGGATTAGAGTGCAGTGCAGGACATATATTTTTTCGCTCTGACCGTAACTTAGGTACAAGGGCTCATTGTGGATCACGGATTTGTATTTTAAACCACCTCGGATACTATATCCTCTTGAAAATGAGAGTCAAGAACGCGAAATGGACATTCACAGTGACTTTTATCTCCACGACAATACACCGTGCTATTCCACTTTAGCTACGGAGCTAACGTGATAGCATCGTGCTTAACTGCGGATAGAAACAGAAGAATCATGCCCCTGACTGGAAGGATAGACAGAAGATCAACAATACTATTATTACTTCTACTATCAGGAGACACCGAACCAAACCCTGGACCTGTAACCACACGGTTAATGCTGTCCAGCCTGGCGAAGCCTAGCAATGCTGTTGCTAACGACGCCATTGAAGCTAACTTAGCTACGGGACCTCGACAGAGCTATGCTAAAAACATTAGCTCTCCACCTACGCCAGCCCTCATCTGCTCATCACCACCCGTGCTCACCTGCGTTCCAGCGATCGACGGCGCGACGGAGGAATTCAGATCAACGGTGTGGTCGGCGGCTAGCCTCGGATAGTGCGGCGGCTAGCCTCGGATAGCGCGGCGGCTAGCCTCGGATAGCGCGGCTAGCCTCTGATAGCGCGTCTGCTATCCAACTCAAAGTCCTCCTGGTTGTGTTGCTGTAGCCAGCCGCTAATACACCGATCCTACCTACAGCTTTCTTCTTTGCAGTCTCCATTGTTAATTGAACAAATTGCAAAAGATTCACCAACACAGATGTCCAGAATACTGTGGAATTATGTGGTGAAAACAGACGACTTAAGCTGGCCACCGTGCTATTCCAAAATGTCTGCTTCAACCCGTGACGTCACGCGCAAACGTCATCATACCGAGACGTTTTCAGCCGGATATTTCGGGGGAAATTTAAAATTGCACTTTACTAATCTAACCCGGCCGTATTGGCATGTGTTGCAATGTTAAGATTTCATCATTGATATATAAACTATCAGACTGCGTGGTCGGTAGTAGTGGGTTTCAGTAGGCCTTTAAGTCTTAAGTCTAGCAATATCAGGCAGAGGTGTGGACTCGAGTCACATGACTTGGACTCGAGTCAGACTCGAGTCATGAATTTGATGACTTTAGACTCGACTTGACAAAATGTAAAGAGACTTGCAACTCGACTTAGACTTTAACATCAATGACTTGTGACTTCACTTGGACTTGAGCCTTTTGACTTGACATGACTTGCTACTTACCCCAAAACCTAAAGTTTAAAAAGTTATTTGGGAGCGCTCCGTAGCTTTCATTTTGTACGTGTCTGTCTATCAGTGTGTGTGCTGCGTGTCAGCGTGTGTGCTCTCAGTACAACAGCCAATCAAATTAGATCTACATTGTTTTCATCACACAGCATTCAGCCAATCAAATTGCAGGACAACCAATGAACAAGAGTTGTCAAACAACGCGCCAGTGAGAAAGATTTATACCAAAGTTGGTTTCGTTCGGGTATAAAAACTACGACTTGGTCAACAAAAAACGAATTGCCGTATGCATAAATCACGCAGTTCGAATATTACAGACGGAGACGCAACAACTTCCAACTTCGTTCGACATTTGAAGTTGCACAAAGAAGGGTAAGTTTTGAATGTAAGATAACGTTTATTGGCTAAGTAACATGACTTTTATTTGCTGTGTAGTTAAATCAGTGAGGCTGTAAACTCACTGCTAACGTCATAACCATAGACTTATAAGTAGACGCAGCATCGAGCGCTACTGCCTACAGGCGCAGACGAGACGCGGGGCCGCCATCTTGGAGTGGTGATCCGCTCCACTCAGTGCAATTCATTTGGCAGGAGCAATGAACTGTCAGCGCATTTAATTCATTTTACCTCACTGAATACCACTCATTTTCACGCTCTTTTTTGTCATACGTGTAGCTATGATAACGGACACATGTTTTATTATTCATAGTTTGCTTAACAGTAATATAATATTCTTATATGCTATAAGTGACCAGACGTCCGAGATCAAAACTGGGAATATAAGCCCAGAGAAGGGGGAAAAAAACGGTCAGCTATTTTTAAGTTGAAGAAACAATATAATTACGTTATGTATACATGCGTATATCCTACATAAACAATGTATGAATACATTAGATATCTATATATCTTATAGACCGTATCTCTGTTGCTGCAGCAGCAGAGAGTTTATTCTGTCTTGACACTTTGTATTGATATTTTGTATTACATTCTTCCCTTAAATGATCATGTTTACAGTGATTGTTATATATGTATTTTTTATGTATGTCGCTTTGGATAAAAGCGTCTGCCAAATACTTAAACATATATAAACACCTGAAAGTCTTTATATCAGCTAAAACCACCAATCTGTTTCACTGGATTCAGAATAAAACCAAATGCTGCCTTACCCAACAATGTTAGTATTTGAATATTGTTACTTGAAGACTTATTCCTGGTTACAATTATACTGTTAAGAAAGTATTGTCTTATATTTTGCCTAAAATGAGAATGCATCATAATCAGTGGCGGCTGGTGAATTTTGTTTTAGGTGGGGCTGAAAGTTTGTAAACCAAACCCCTGTAGGGGCGTCATCCTCCCCCAGAAGATTTATTTGTGATTTTCACATACAAATATTGAAGATCTTTGCTCCTTCTCAACTCTGTGGTAATGTTATTTTCATAAAATACAACCAATAGTACATTAATGTTAAATCTTACTTGTGAAAAGTAATCCCCCGATTCCTATTTTCAACAGTCTGCTCATTTGAGCAGGAAAATGCTGAACACCAGCCCGGCATCTTTGTTTTCTACCTGTCAACTGTCAGTTTAGGCTGTTCGCCGGCTCCTCATCACCACTTCAAGATGCAATTTGCTCGCGTCACAGCAACCAATACTGCGTCTACTTATAAGATGTCTATGGTTATAACATTATTTCAAACACAGCAATATGTTGCGTCCAATGCAGTTTGCTACCTTATTCATACTTTTTGTTAAGTGATTTTTTTAAGCAGGGTTGCATGAGGTACCTAAACATAACGTTACGTTAGTCAATGTATCACACACAGTAACATAACGTTAGACGGCGGTCAGCAGCACCGCGTATTTTAGCTACCTACAAAAAGACAAACATAGTCAAATAAAGGTCAGTTAAAATGTATAGTATATTAAGAATATGTGTACATATTGCATAGGGCCCTGACATCTAAAAAGTACAACTCTGTTCATTGCTTTGTTCATGTATTTGTTATGTTTTTCATGTGTACGCACACATCAACACACGTACAGTATGAGATGAGATCAATGAGATAAGGTAAGAACAGAATAGAAACTGCTGTGGAACTAGTTACAATGCAATATGCCATGGAAATGCAATGTTAACACTTTTGTACAAATAAGTACAGTTGCACTTGTTTTTGCAAATGTGTTTATTCTGTAAAGGAATGAGTTAAATGTTTAAAATTGTTTAAACTATTAAAATGACTGGTTAATAGTGCTATTATGAATTGCAATGTCAGTACTATTTTTTTTCCTGCTATTTCAAATGCATTTGTTTTCATAAATAAATACAGCGGTTTAAAAGCATACACAATCTGTGTAAAAATATTAGTCTGTGGTTAAAAGGACTTGAAAGGACTCGAAACTCAAAATGCAGGACTTGTGACTTGACTTGAGACTTTCCAGTCTTGACTTTGGACTTGACTCTGGACTTGCCTGTCTTGACTCGGGACTTGACTTGAGACTTGAGGGCAAAGACTTGAGACTTACTTGTGACTTGCAAAGCAATGACTTGGTCCCACCTCTGATATCAGGTGAGTTAATTAGCTAATATAATGAGCTAGTGATTTCCCAACAGGTGTGCCCCAGGCTACAAACGTTCTCTCGCATCAAGACACTAGAAGGAGATTGAGAGCAGAGCCAGGAAAAACAGGCAGAAAGTACAGGAATGCAACAACTTACTTTCTTCTGTCCTTATCTCATTTCCTTCTTTCCTTCCTTATTTCCTTGTCCCCTTTCATACCTGCGTTCATTTTTTATTTCATTATCTTATTTATTTTCTTTCTTATTTCTTTTCTTATCTTTTTTCCTTCATTCCTTCTCATTTCCCACTATCTTTATTCCTTCTTTTACCTATCTCCTTTCCTACCCCCCTCTTTCTTATCTCAATGCCTACTTTTCTTCCTTCCTTATATCCTTTCCTACCTTTCTTCCTTCTTAATCTCCTTTCCCGCCTTCCTTCCTTATCTGCTTTCCTACCTTCCTTCTTCTCTTATGTCCTTTCCGTCCTTATTTTCTTATCTCTTTTCCTTATTTCTTCTCTTTTGCTTTCATTTTCTACTTTCCTACCTTCATTCCTTTCTTCTTTTCCTTCCTTCCGTATTTATTTTCCTACCTTCGTTCTTTCCTTATTTCCTTTCCTATCACCTCCCTTCTTTCTTTACTTATCTCCATTTGCTACCTTTGTCCCTTCCTCATCTGCTTGGTTACCTTCCATCTTTCCTTATCTCATTTTTATACTTACTTCCATCCTTACCTCCATTACTTCCTTTCTTTCTTCCTTATCTATTTTCCTTTCTTCTTTTAATGTCTGTTTTCTTTCCTCCCTTCTTTCCTGTACTACCTTTCTTTCTTCCTTATCACCGTTCTTTCTTCGTTCCTTATCTTCTTTCCTTTCTTATTTTCATTCTGACCTTCCATCTTTCCTTATCTACTTTTCTAACTTTTTTCCTTCCTTGTTTCCTTTCCTGTCGTTTTCTTTTCTATCTTTTTTCTTTCCCTATCTTCTTAACTTCCTTATTTCCTTATCATCTTTCCTTATCTCCTTTCTTCCCACCCTTCTTTCCTTGTCTTCTTTCCTACATTCCTTCCTTTCTTTTTTCCTTATCTTCCTTCGCTCTTTAACTCCTTTCCTTCTTGCTTTTCTTATCTCTTTCTTACTACCTTCCTTCCTTTATCTCATTTCCTATCTTTTTTCTTTATCTAATTTCTTACCTTCTTCTCTTCCTTATATATTTTCCTACCTTTCTACCTTTATCTTCTTTCCTGCCTTCTCCTAGTCCTATCTTTCTTCTTTCCTTATCTACTTTATATACTTCCTTCCATCTTTTCTTATCTCATTTCCTTCCTTCATCCTTCTTTCTTTCTTTATCTCCTTTACATCCTTCCTTCATTCCTTCTTTCTATGTCTACTTTGCTACTGTACTTCATTCCTTCTTTGTATCATTCTTATATACTTCATTCCCTATTTCCTTTCCTACTTTCCTTCAGTATTTCCTTTACTTTCCTACCTTCCTTCATTCTTTCTTTTCTTTGTCTCTTTTTCTTCCTTTATTTCCTCTTTGCTTATTTCCTTTCCTACTTTCCTTCCTTCCTTTTTCCTTTTCTCCTTTGGTACCTACCATGATCTCCTTTTCTTATCTCCTTTGCTACTTTATTTCCTTCTTTATCTCCTTCCCTGCTTTCCTTCCTTTCTTCTCGTTTGTACATGATTTCTTTCCTTATCTCCTTTCCTTTTTTTCTTCTTATTTCCTTTACTCTCTTCCTTCTTTCCTTATATTTTCTTTCCTTCCCTCCTTCATTTCTTATCTCCCTTTCTTCCTTCCTCCTTCTTTCTGATTCTCCTTTCCTACTTTCCTTTCTTTCTTCCTTTGTTTGTTCCTTATCTTCATTCTTTCATTGTTTTCTTTCCTATCTTTCTATCTTCCTTCCTTCTGTGTTTCCTTATCATATTTCCTTTTCTTACTTCCTTATCTCCTTTCCTTCTTTCCGTATCTACTTTTCTTCCTTACTCATTTCCTCTTTCCTTATCTTCCTTTCTTCCTTATTTCCTTTCGTACATTCCTGCCTTCCTTATTTCCTTCCCTTCCTTCGTTCTTCCGACCCCCATTCCTTAACTATCACCTGTCCAATTTTACTGCTTCCGTATTACTTTTCCTACCTTCTTTCCTTCTTTAGCTACTTTTCTACCTTTTTTCCTTATCTCCTTTCCTAGTTTTTTCTTATCTCCTTTCCTTATTTTCTTTTCTACATTATTTCCTTCCTTCTTTCCTTATCTCTGTTCCTACCTACATACCTCTCTCTTTCCCCTTATTTCCTTTACTACCGTCTGTCCTCCCTTCCTTTATCCCTTATCTACTTACTGTCTTTTTTCCTTCCGTATCTCGTTTCCTACATTCCGTCCTTCTTTCTTTCCTTATCTCCTTTCCTTTCTTCCTTCCATATCTCCTTTCCTTCTTTCCTTCCGTCCTACTTTACTTGTCACCTTTTCTTCATTCCTTCCATTTTTCCTTCTTTATGTCCTTATATTCATGTTTTCCCTTCCTTATTTCTTTAACTTCTCTCTTTCCTACTTTCTTTCCTCATCTATTTTCCTTATTTTCTTCTTTCCTTATTTCCCTGTCTCATTTCCTACTTTCCTTTGTTCCTTCCTTTGTTCTTTCCTTATCTTACTTCATTCCTTATTTCCTTTCCTACCTTTCTTTCTTCCGTATTTCCTTATCCCCTTTCTTTCCTTCCTTTCTTCCTTCTTTCCTTATCTCCTTTCCTCCTCTTCTTCCTTCCTGCCTTTCCTTTCTTCCTTACCTCATTTCATTAGCTCCTTTTCTACCTTCCTCTCTTCCTTCCTTCCTACCTTTGTCTTTCCTTATCTCTTTTCCTTCCCTTCTTCCTTATCGCCTCTCCTTCTCTTCTTTCTTTTTGTCTTTTCTTTCCTTAGCTCCTTTCTTCCCTTCCCTTCCGTCCTTCTTTTCTTATCCTCTTTATTACCTTCAAGCTTATTTATTTATTTCCTTTCTTAACTTCCTACCTTCCTTGTTTTTTCAGTATCTCCTTTCCCTCCTTCTTTCGTTATCTTAGACAAAATGGCGGAGCATGAGAAATGCTGTGGCTCACTAATGCTCTTGGGAGTGTAGAGCGATTTGGCAAAAAACACCCGTCATTTCTGTCAATTTCATGGCTGGCTCAAATAAGGCTGCAGCTAACGATTATTTTTCTATCGATTAATCTATAGATTATTTTTTCGATTAATCGGTTAATCTATAGATTATTTTTTTCGATTAATCTATAGATTATTTTTTCCTTTTGCCGATTATTTTTTTATTCAAAATGAAGATGAAAAAATAAATGTAGGCCCGTTTTTTCAAAAGGCATGGCTTTTATTTACAAAAAAAAAGAAGTATGGCCACTCAGTCAACATTGACAACAACATGACTAAATATTCTGTAACAATGTAAACATTTAAAACTTTTAACATTTAACAAAATTAAAAGTAGCTTATTTGCTTTTTAATGTGCAAATATAAAAGTCAACATCCAGTGCAAATCTTAATATTCTGCAATAGTATAAGCATTTCAAAAGTAAAAGTATTGCTTATTTTGCTTTAAAATGTGCAAAAATAAAGATAAACATCCAATACAAAAAAGTGCAAAACGAAATATTCTGTAACAACAGTGTAAACATTTCAACAAAAGTGAAAGTATTGCTTATTTGCTAAAATGTGCAAAAATAAAGATAAACATCCAATACAAAAAAGTGCCAATCTAAATATTCTGGAGCACTGTAAACATTAAGTATTGCTTTTAAAATGTGCAAAATAAACATCCAGTCCAACACAGTACACAATAACCAATTCTACTCATTCCAGTGAGCGTCTAACAGTTGTAATGAAGAAAGGTTAGCATGTCTACATGCTTTGGTTCTTTTCTTGTTTACAATATTCCCAGCAGCTGAAAATAGGCGCTCAGAAGGGGTCGATGTGGCTGGAACTGAGAGCTAATTAGCCTTCACCTCAAGCCAGGATTGCGAGCGAGCTGAGCTGCAGTTTAAGTTTCTAGAAGGTCAACGGGCTCATAGTGATGTTACTAGTAGTTGACTGGGAGGTGTTTATTATCACTTGGGGAGAGTCCGCTGCCTGATGCTCACCTGCTAAACACCTATCTGCTCCACGCTGAAGCGCTGACTACATGCGCTCTGAATACGCACTGCTGATTGGCTGATGATGCTTCGTGTGTACCAATCAGATGGTTGTGTGGGTGGGACAATGCTGCGTGTGTACCAATCAGATGGTTGTGTGGGTGGGACAATGCTGCGTGCTGAGACAGAGGCGGAAGGAGCAAAGCAGCTTGTTAAGACTTTAGCTTAGAAACTCGTTCGGTACACCCCCGTACCGAACCGAAAGCCCCGTACCGAAACGGTTCAATACAAAACACGTACCGTTACACCCCTAGCAGATACAAATGACACATTCATGTTTTTGTGTAATGATGACAACGTATGCTCGCGCGGACGATTGACTAGTTGATGGTTTTCTTTTCAAATGTTCGTTCATAGCCGTTGTGCTGCTATGATAGGCCATTTCCGCTCGACACAGTGTGCATACAACAACATTATTAGGCCGTTTATTGAAATACTCCCACACTTTTGACCACTTTTGGCATGCTTTTCCCCCCTCGCTCGCACCGCTCGCATCGTCTTCTTTGATCGTCTGCTTTACGCTTCGCCATGACGGTAGTGTGACGTCATTATGCGACGCGTCGACGCACAAAAACGGCGTCGACGTATTTACGTAACCGATGACGTCGACTACGTCGACGCGTCGTTTCAGCCTTAGGCTCAAAGCGTGAACACTGTGATCACATATGACCGACAGACAATTCTGGATGTGGATGGATCGGGTCGTTATAGACTGAAAGATGCATGTACGGTGGAACTCCTCGCTAGCATGGGAATACTTCGTGGGCTACATCGAGCGGCCTTTGTAGCAGCGGAGTCAAGTGCTAGCGGTGACCGCCAATGGAGACGACATAGGCGGTGCGAGCGGAAGCAGAAGCGGGGATGCCGAGCTGGGCTAACAACAAAGAGAAAAGCTAACCAAAGAAATGTGGAGTCTCCGGGTAAGAAGCCATTTAAACTAGAACTAGCCGGCGTCAGGCTGGATAATCCCTGCACACATAGCAATTCTCTTAGACTAAAACACAACTCACATAATATTTTTTCTTTTGTGACCGTGTCAGAGGCAGACATACATTGTACTGAGGTAGCTAACTATGATGCGTTCAGTTTATCGCAACATCAAGCAAACAATCTGAATATCCCCGTCGTATCAATTCCTAGATATGGTCGAAACTATTTAAAGTGCAATACGCATAATAAACGCAACATTATTAATATTGCTACTTCGGATAATTTCAACAAACAATCCTCAAAACAGCCCACTACCTATAACATGGGCTTTTTAAACATAAGATCATTATCTCCCAAAACGTTATTAGTTAATGAAGTCATTAGAGACAACAAACTTGACGTCGTTGGTCTCGCCGAGACCTGGCTCAAACCAGACGATTTTTTTGCGCTAAATGAAGCATCTCCTCCTGGCTATACCAATACACATGTTGCCAGACCTTTTAAAAGGGGAGGGGGTGTCGCACTAATATACAATGAAAACTATAATCTTACACCTAACCTAAATAATAAATATAACTCGTTTGAGGTGCTCACTTTGAGGTTTGTCACACTGCTGCCTCTCCACCTGGCTGTTATCTACCGCTCCCCTGTGCCCTATTCGGACTTCATCAGTGAATTCTCAGAGTTTGTTGCCGATCTAGTGACGCACGCCGACAATATAATCATAATGGGGGACTTTAATATCCATATGAATACCCCATCGGACCCTCCATGCGTGGCGCTCCAGACTATAATTGATAGCTGTGGTCTTACACAAATAATAAATGAACCCACGCATAGCAACGGTAATACGATAGATCTAGTGCTTGTCAGGGGTGTCACCACCTCTAAAGTTACGATACTCCCGTACACTAAAGTAATGTCCGACCATTACCTTATAAAATTCGAAGTTCTGACTCATTGTCAACAAACTAATAATAATAATAATAACTACTATAGCACCCGCAACATTAATGCTGCCACAACGATGACTCTTACTGACCTACTGCCTTCGGTAATGGCACCATTCCCAAATTATGTGGGCTCTATTGATAACCTCACTAACAACTTTAATGACGCCCTGCGCGACACCATTGATATTGTAGCACCGCTAAAGCTAAAAAGGGCCCCTAAAAGGCGTACCCCATGGTTTACAGAAGAAACTAAAGCCCAGAAATTATCATGTAGAAAGCTGGAACGCAAATGGCGTGCGACTAAACTTGAGGTTTTCCATCAAGCATGGTGTGATAGTTTAATAACTTATAAATGCATGCTTACCTCAGCTAAAGCTAAATATTACTCAAATCTCATCCACCTCAACAAAAATGATCCTAAATTTCTGTTTAGTACGGTAGCATCGCTAACCCAACAAGGGACTTCTCCCAGTAGCTCCACCCACTCAGCAGATGACTTTATGAATTTCTTTAATAAGAAAATTGAAGTCATTAGAAAAGAGATTAAAGACAATGCATCTGAGCTACAACTGGGTTCTATTAACACAAATACGACTGTATATACGACGGACACTGCCCTCCAAAATAGTTTCTCTCTCTTTGATGAAATAACATTGGAGGAATTGTCAAAATGTGCAAATGGGACAAAACAAACAACATGTTTACTTGACCCAATTCCTGGGAAACTTATCAAGGAGCTTTTTGTATTATTAGGTCCATCAGTATTAAATATTATAAACTTATCACTTTCCTCTGGCACTGTTCCCCTAGCATTCAAAAAAGCGGTTATTCATCCTCTACTCAAAAGACCTAACCTCGATCCTGATCTCCTGGTAAACTACCGGCCGGTGTCCCACCTTCCGTTTATCTCGAAAATCCTCGAAAAAATTGTAGCACAGCAGCTAAATGAACACTTAGCGTCTAACAATCTCTGTGAACCTTTTCAATCCGGTTTCAGGGCAAATCACTCTACGGAGACAGCCCTCGCAAAAATGACTAATGATCTATTGCTAACGATGGATTCTGATGCGTCATCTATGTTGCTGCTTCTTGATCTTAGCGCCGCTTTCGATACTGTTGATCATAATATTTTATTAGAGCGTATCAAAACGCGTATTGGGATGACAGACTTAGCCTTGTCTTGGTTTAACTCTTATCTTACTGACAGGATGCAGTGTGTCTCCCATAACAATGTGACCTCGGACTATGTTAAGGTAACGTGCGGAGTTCCCCAGGGTTCGGTTCTTGGCCCTGCACTCTTTAGTATTTACATGCTGCCGCTAGGTGACATCATACGCAAATATGGTGTTAGCTTTCACTGTTATGCTGATGACACCCAACTCTACATGCCCCTAAAGCTGACCAACACGCCGGATTGTAGTCAGCTGGAGGCGTGTCTTAATGACATTAAACAATGGATGTCCGCCAACTTTTTGCACCTCAACGCTAAGAAATCGGAAATGCTGATTATCGGTCCTGCTCAACACCGACATCTATTTAAAAATACCACCTTAACATTTGACAGCCAAACAATTAAACAAGGTGACTCTGTAAATAATCTGGGTATTATCTTCGACCCAACTCTCTCGTTTGAGTCGCACATTAAAAGTGTTACTAAAACGGCCTTTTTTCATCTCCGTAATATCGCTAAAATCCGTCCCATTTTGTCCACAAGCGATGCTGAGATCATTATCCATGCGTTCGTTACATCTCGTCTCGATTACTGTAACGTTTTATTTTCGGGCCTCCCTATGTCTAGCATTAAAAGATTACAGATGGTACAAAATGCGGCTGCTAGACTTTTGACAAAAACAAGAAAGTTTGATCATATTACGCCTATACTGGCTCACTTGCACTGGCTTCCTGTGCACCTAAGATGCAACTTTAAGGTTTTACTACTTACGTATAAAATACTACACGGTCAAGCTCCTGCCTATCTTGCCGATTGTATTGTACCATATGTCCCGGCAAGAAATCTGCGTTCAAAGAAGTCCGACTTATTAGTGATTCCCAGAGCCCAAAAAAAGTATGCGGGCTATAGAGCGTTTTCTATTCGGGCTCCAATACTATGGAATGCCCTCCCGGTAAAAGTTAGAGGTACTACCTCAGTAGAAGCATTTAAGTCTCATCTTAAAACTAATTTGTATACTCTAGCCTTTAAATAGACTCCCTGTTTAGACCAGTTGATCTGCCGTTTCTTTTCTTTTCTTTTCTACTCTGCTCCAAACCCGGGGTGGACCGCTAGCCTGTTCATCGGATGGGGACATCTCTACGCTGCTGACCCGTCTCCACTCGGGATGGTTCCTGCTTGCCCCACTATGGACTGGACTCTCGCTGATGTGTTAGACTTTCACAATATTATGTCAGACCCACTCGACATCCATTGCTTTCGGTCTCCCCTAGAGGGGGGGGGGGGGGGGGTTACCCACATATGCGGTCCTCTCCAAGGTTTCTCATAGTCATTCACATTGACGTCCCACTGGGGTGAGTTTTCCTTGCCCGTATGTGGGCTCTGTACCGAGGATGTCGTTGTGGCTTGTACAGCCCTTTGAGACACTTGTGATTTAGGGCTATATAAATAAACATTGATTGATTGATTGATTGATCTTCTTTCTGTCCTTCTTTCCTTTCCTTCTCTTCTTCCTTCCTGCCTTTCCTTTCTTCCTTACCTCGTTTCATTAGCTCCTTTCCTACCTTCCTCTCTTCCTTCATTCCTACCTTCATCTTTCCTTATCTCCTTTCCTTCCCTTTTTCTTTTCTTCCTTATTGCCTCTCCTTTTTTCTTAGTTTTTTCCTTCCTTCCTTACCTCCTTTCATTATCTCCTTGCCTACCTTACTCTTACTCCATCCTTCCTTCCTTCTTATCTCCTTTCCTTCCTTCTTTGCCCTTTTTACTTTCCTTCTTTCTTTCCTTATCTTGTTTCTTCCCTTCCTTCCATATCTCCTGCCCTTCTTTCATTATTCTCTTTTCTTCCTTCCTTCCTACTTTACTTGTCACCTTTTCTTCATTCCATCCATCCTTCATTCTTTAACTCCTTACATTCCTACTTTCTTCCCTCATCTATTTTCCTTCCTTCCTTCCTTATTTCCCTGTCTCATGTTTTACTTTCCTTTGTTCTTTCCTTTTCTTCCTTCATTCCTTATTTCCTTTCCTACCTTTCTTTCTTCTGTATTTCCTTATCCCCTTTATTTCTTTCCTTCCTTATTTCCTTTCCTACATTTCTTTCTTCCGTATATCCTTATCCCCTTTCTTTATTTCCTTCCCTTTTTCTTTCCTTGTATCCTTTCTTTCTCTTCTTCTTTCCTGCCTTTCCTTTCTTCCTTACCCTGTTTCATTAGCTCCTTTTCTATCTTCCTCTCTTCCTTCCTTCCTACCTTCATCTTTCCTTATCTCCTTACCTTCCCTTTTCTTTCCTTCTTTATTGCCTCTCCTTTTTTCTTAGTTTTTTCATTCCTTCCTTACCTCCTTTCATTATCTCCTTGCCTACCTTCCTCTCTTACTCCATTCTTCCTTCCTTCTTATCTCCTTTCCTTCCTTCTTTGCCCTTTTTACTTTCCTTATTTCTTTTCTTTTCTTGTTTCTTCCTTTCCTTCCTTCTTTCCTTATCTCCTTTCCTTTCTTCCTTCCATATCTCCTTTCTTTCTTTCATTATCCTCTTTTCTTCCTTCCTTCCTACTTTACCTGTCACCTTTTCTTAATTCCTTCCATCATTCCTTCTTTAACTCCTTTCCTTCCTACTTTCTTTCCTCGTCTATTTTTCTTCCTTACTTCCTTCCTTATTTCCCTGTCTCATTTTTTACTTTCCTTTGTTCTTTCCTTTTCTTCCTTCATTCCTTATTTCCTTTCCTACTTTTCTTTCTTCCGTATTTCCTTATCCCCTTTCTTCCTTCCCTTTTTCTTTCCTTATCTCCTTTCCTTCTCTTCTTCCTCCCTGCCTTTCCTTTCTTCCTAACCTCGTTTCATTAGCTCCTTTCCTATCTTCCTCTCTTCCTCCCTTCCTAGCTTTCTTCTTTCCTTATCGCCTTTCCTTCTCTTCTTCTTTCTTTGTGTCCTTTCTTTCCTTATATCCTTTCTTCCCTTCCTTCCTTCTTTCCTTATCTTCTTTATTACCTTCACGCTTCATTCTTTATTTCCTTTCTTACCTTCCTACCATCCGTCCTTTTTCAGTATCTCCTTTCCTTCCTTCCTTGCTTGCCTGCTGTCTATGGCTGTTCACGTCTGCAGAGATGAAGTCATAAACAGGAGCAAAGGTAAACAAATGCTAAAGACAATGATTGCGACATCAAACAAGCTAATTACCGTAGCTATTTCTAGACTCAGTGGTGCTGATGTTGTGATTACTGCATGCACACAACAAGTGGCTCATGGCTTTCATGGCTTGGCTATTATTTTTGGTTTGGATATTAATATCCTGAGAGAGCAGACTGACAAAGTGTAGACAATGACATCCCAGCACCAAGTGTGTCAGCCATGTTGCTTGTAAGTATTTTAGTATAATAATACTGCCAAAATATGCAGGCATAGAAAACACAGCATGCTTTCTGTTTGCGTAACACATGATATGTATGTCAGAGTAGTCATGACCCGCAGTTCAAACGAAAGATACCAGACAGATGGGCAATGATTAATTGCAAAGGAAATGTGCCTAGTCACAGGATGTGGGCGTGGCATGCAGCCAAACTTTGATCTGATGTATCGCCGCAAAATTTGAAACACAATACTCGAATAATTTGGCACCACAGTTTCAGATATTGATTATAATTGATACAAATTATGGGTAAGTACCTTTACATACCTATTCATAAAGGGCAGAGCCTGGAGGCGAAAACCGCTCCTGGCCATTACCAGTCAAACTGCCATTACTTCACTTTAGATCAGACCTGGGCATTCTGCGCCCGCGGGCCACATCCGGCCCTTTGTGCGTCCCTGCCGTGTGAGGCCAATCATAAATTACAAAATACATTTAAAAAAGTATCTATGTCGAGTGTGCAATACAACGGTGCTGCTTTTGTTTTGAGAAGCGTTATTTGTATTACTTCCGTGTGGACGTATGCTCGTGCGTGATTGTGAGTGAATGTGAACAGCTGCAATCACAAATTACAAAATAAAGTTGAAAAAACATCTATGTCGTGCGCGCAATACAACTGTGCTGCTTTTATTTGGAAAAGTGTTATTTATGAGCGTATGTCCGTGTGTAACCTGTGAGTGAAGGTGCAGAGCGACAAGTGATGCACGGTTTACACCCGAGACGCTAAAAAGAGAAAAGTTGATGACAAATGCCGTGTTTTCAACAAGACATGGACTGCCAAGCAACGTTCCCTCTAAGGTGCACGCCTGCGCAACTGCGCACTGCCGCGCACGAAATCAAATCCCATCTGAATTCTAAACAAAATAAACACATTTATTCTGTGTAATTTTGCAATGCAACTTTGAGTGACAGTGACAACAAGCGGCCCTAACGGTGTTCGTCAACACCGTTCAATTGAACACCGTTCAATTATTGTAACGTCTATCGAGATGCTTCAAGGCCAGGAATTATATCGATCACTTTATTGAGCAAAACTGTTTATATTCGGCCATAACCACACCAAAAACATGAGTAAAACACTTCTATCTCGAAAAACTAGTCATTTTCTGCCGTACAAACCAGGCCAAAACCAACTTGTCATCTGTCACCAACACGCATACCACTAAACCACTGGTGCGTTTATGGCCACACAAAAAGTCGGACAACTCAAACACCACACAAAGTTACACTATGACTCCTCAGTCATACGTGTGCTTATTCTACTGTCATTTATTATTAATGTTAATTTATTTATATTAATCATGGAATGCTGTTATTAGAGAAAGTTACAGGAATGCACACTTCATCCTATGCTTACATTTCATTGTGCAACATGAGGATGTTTAAGGGGAACTAAATGTGATCTCTGAAAGGGGTACAAATGATTTCCAAAGCAGTGCTTTTTGTATAAAGTTAAGTTAGGTTAAATGAAAGTATTATTATTAATTATTATTATTATAATTATTAATATTTATCTTAAATAATGTTGAGCAAAATTTAATTGAAATATTGTCGATGTGGCCCTCCAGCAGTGCTCGGGTTGCTCATGCGGCCCCCGGTAAAAATTAATTGCCCACCCCTGCTTTAGATGATCACAGGCAGATATAAACTGATGTTTCATGATGAATTGCAAATATATTTTGCCAACGCTAAAGGATATACATGGCGCCACACTTTGATCGAGACGTTAACAACTCGGCCCCACAAATTCCGATCAAATTTTGATCATAATTGGTACAAATACTGATGACAAGTGGATTGGCCACTACTTATTTGCCTGGCAGTGAAAACTGCTCTTCGCCATCACCAATCAAACTGTCATTATGTCACTTTAAATCATCACAGACAGATACTGAAGTTGTGGTGCTGCACCATCACCTGGGAAAACCTGTTACATCAAATTTCACTTGAACAACATGAGTCAGAAAAGTGCTGCTTTATACTTAAAATGTTTCTGAACATTGTCTTTTTTTAAAACTGTTAGCATGTTAACATTAGTATGTCTACTTTTTCCGCTGTATGTCTCAACGTCATATAACTTGGTACTTGACAAATAATTTTCTTAGCCAAATTTTAAAGTGTATGCCTCAAAGTCGTGTAACTTGGTTGTTAACACATTCTAACTGTTAGCATTTGTGTTTAGCTTGTCGACACCAAGATTGCCCTCTCGTGGTGGGAAATTATGCCGGTCAAAACATCCCCCTACATGCTCTGATCTTCCTGAAATGTTTGATGGTGACTCAGGGCACCGGGAAGTTTGTTAGTGCACGTAGACTCGTGTGAACCCCACTACCCCGTTGCATAGAGGTGCGAGGGCCCGTAAATCACTGCTTGCAGCTTTAATATTTATTCATAATCCAATAATTACTGCTTGCAAAGATGTATTATCTGGCTCCTTGGAGAGACTTCTGTCACATAACTCTTTCACCGATCCAACCTCAGCACTAGTGACCTCTGACTGCATTTCATCAATCAAACGGAGCCTGGCAGTCACATGACCACACTCAAACTACACAAAAAAGTGACACGACGTCATAACTCTTCAATCTCTACTTACAAACTATGAAAAATAACATTCATATCATTATCTGTGTCAGTAGAAATGTTCCTATTTCAGCCTACAAGAATTCCTCTTCCAAGTACAGAAAACGTGTTGCGGTAAGTTGCAGACGTTTTAGCTGCGCATATGCTAACATTAGCCCTGTTATTACATCATAAGTGCATCTTTTGGAGCACACACACACCATTAAACATAGCAAGTAATTACTTGGATAACTACTTTTTACTTTTGCTTGAGCCATATAACTCTAAAGCAGGGGTCGGCAACCCAAAACATTGAAAGAGCCATATTGGACCAAAAATACAAAAAAAAAAATCTGTCTGGAAAATGAAAAGCCGTATATAAGTCTTATAATGAAGGCAACATATGTGTCTACATTAGCTATAATAGCCTACTATCAAAATAACTATGTGTCGCAGGCTGAAGCAAATCTTCGCTGACAGAAATGTTGAAATGTATTATTTATTTTACACACTTTAACAACATTAGAAACCATTAGTAAATCAGAGGCTACTCAGAAGGTGATATAACTCCTGGAAATTACTGGCTTTTAATGGCCGAAGTTATAGATGTGTGTGTCCAAGTTAAAGGAAATGGCAGGCTGTCTTCTTTTAATAGATTTATTAAAATGTTTGGCAAGCTAGGTTATGTTTGCTGTAGTCTTGAACAACATTGCACACAAACAGAAATGTAGCCAATATTACATACAGATAATATGTCATGACACATGCAAAACTAAATTATATACAAAGAGGATAAAAGTAAAGGATATTAAATAAGCTCAAATATACTTACAAATGAGGCATAATGATGCAATATGTACAAATAGCTGGCCTAAATAGCATGTTAGCATTGATTATCTTGCAGTCATGCAGTGAACAAATATGCCTGATTAGCACTCCAAAAAGTCAATAACATCAGCAAAGCACACCTTTGTGCATTCACGCACAGTATAAAACTTTTGGTGGACAAAATGAGACAAAGAAGGAGTGGAAGACTTTACATGTAAACAAACTGTTGCGTCACAGTCCACACTATGGTGAGTTCAAAAACAGCCTAAATTAGTAGGACAAAACGATGTTCACCAAATACTCTCATCAGTGGAGCATACACACAAACATATTACACAGTGGGCTTGCTAACAATTGGGAAGGTTTGTGTCATGTTTGTCCTCAAACAAAAAACATATACTAAAACAAACAAAAAAAAATTCCCCCATCTTTTTCCATTTTCAATTATTTTTTAGAAATGCTCCAGGGAGCCACTAGGACGACACTAAAGAGCCGCATGCGGCTGGAGAGCCGCGGGTTGCTGACCCTGCTCTAAATTAACAGTACTCTTACTTGATTATTTAACTCCTCTACCCACCTATGCTAACAACAAAGCTAATGGTCGCAGCTGTGACCGTCAAGTTGACCAAGGTGTTGCAGAGTAATTGATGCCTGTGGTTCAGTGACGTGCTGTCAGGGGAGGCAAGTGAGGCAGTGCCTCACCTTGCCACCAGGGGGGTAAAAGGCTTAACCATGAGATGTTCAAAAACAAAGTAATACAATAAAATAAGATTACATTTTTTTTTTTTGGTCTATGCTTTCTATTTGATTTTGGTGTGGCTCCTGTATATTTTGATAATTTCCATGGTCAAAATCGCGGAAATTCCGTGTTTCTTGATCAGAATAACGCAGCAGACGAGAAGTGAGGCAGACACAGGTGGTGCCTCCACGGCTTCACACAAAGTGTATTGAGTGCGTGCGAGGGTGTGCGTGCTTGTTGCCACGGGGCAAACCCACCTACTCAGTGGCCTAGTGGTTAGAGTGTCCGCCCTGAGATCGGTAGGTTGTGAGTTCAAACCCCGGCCGAGTCATACCAAAGACTATAAAAAATGGGACCCATTACCTCCCTGCTTGGCACTCAGCATCAAGGGTTGGAATTGGGGGTTAAATCACCAAAAATGATTCCCGGGCGTGGCACTGCTGCTGCCCACTGCTCCCCTCACCTCCCAGGGGGTGAACAAGGGGATGGGTCAAATGCAGAGGACAAATTTTACCACTCCTAGAGTGTGTGTGACAATCATTGGTACTTTAACTTAACTTTAACTAAAAGGCAGGCCATGAGGCAGCAAGTACCTCTGCCTCAAAGTAGGGGGCGATATATAAAAAATTAATGAACTGCCTACACCGGTTAACCCTTAACAAGTAGAAGAAGAAAACAACAGACAACAACTGCTACGTTTCCCACAAACTGTGATGCCTTTTCGCCCTAAAAATGGAGGATTTCATTTCTAAAATAAGGAATTTTTCAAGACTACACTTTCAATCATTAACACTGGGAGACCAACGCCAGAGCTGCCAGATTTGATTCAAACGTGTGTGGTCCGAGGACAGAAACTAACTTGTTCATTTCAAAAGGATTGGTATACTGGAAAAGAATGGCTTTGTGGCTTTGCTACAAAAAAAGCGTCTTTATTGCTTTCCCTGCCTTTTATTCTCAACGAGTGACCGTGTTTGGACCCAAATGGGATATACTGAGGTGGCGACTTGTCCGGGGTGTGCCCCGCCTTCCACCCGAATGCAGCTGAGATAGGCTCCAGCACCCCCCGCGACCCCAAGAGGGACAAGCGGTAGAAAATGGATGGATGGGATGGATCAGAAAAACCTGCCAAGAAGCCTCGAAAAACATGAAAGCTCATCTGCCCACATTCAAGGTCAGATTTCTTTAACAACGATTGGAATATCACATATTGATCTGGCTCTAAATGAGACTAAATATCGGAATCAACAATGCCAATGTAAAGGAACATCGTGAGATATTAAAAGAGCTGATAAACGCCACTTGCTTTTTGGGGAAACAGGAGCTTGCATTTCGTGGCAATTATTTCAATTGAGAAAGAGAGACTTTTAAAACTCAAAGAAAAAGAGATAAAGGAGGACTTCTACAACAAAGTCATGGAGATCTTCGTCCAGAAGGAAAGGCGAATGGACTTAATTTACAAGTAAAGGTAAGATATACTGTCTAGTGCAGAGGTCCCCAAACTAAGGCCCGCGGGCCGGATGCGGCCCACCAGCGTCCAAAATCCGTCCCAAATTTAAAAAAATAAAATAAAAATCTTTTTTTTTTTTTTTTTTTTTTTAAATCTGTCCTTTCTAATCCATTTTCCACCGCTTGTTAATCTCGGTGTCTCCTAGCCGCTCAGGCAAATCATATTGTCTGAAAATGCATTTTCCCATCGTTAACGTGACATCATTGCGCTCGCACTGCAGTAGCAAGTGCACGCTCTTTAGTGCGCGAGGAATATATATATATATACACAGCCCGGCCCCCCGCCAAGTTGTTTTAACCCAATGCGGCCCCCCAAGTCAAAAAGTTTGAAGACCCCTGGTCTAGTGTCTGCTCTGCATTGCTGTGTTAATTGTGTGCTAATAATAATAATAATGCATTAGATTTTATATCGCACTTTTCTATTATTAGATACTCAAAGCGCTCACAGAGAAGTGGGAACCCATCATTCATTCACACCTGGTGGTGGTAAGCTACATTTGTAGCCACAGCTGCCCTGGGGTTGACTGACGGAAGCGAGGCTGCCAGTTTGCGCCTACGGCCCCTCCGACCACCACCTATCATTCATTCACCAGTGTGAGCGGCACCAGGGGCAAGGGTGAAGTGTCCTGCCCTAGGACACAACGGCAGCGATTTGGATGTCAAGAGGCGGGGAGCGAACCTGCAACCCTCAGGTTTCTGGCACGGCTGCTCTACCCACTACGCCATGCCGCCCCATAAGTGTGTAGAAATGTTTCATTCTAGCATCATACTGTGTGTTTTTGTGATTTTGAGCCGGTGACTTGGCATCATACTGTATGTTTGTAAATCTGACTATTGGGTCAGTGCCTCCCCAACCTCAAACCTCACTGCACGTCACTGCTGTGGTTTCACACATTCTAACTTAGAGGAATTACCTCGGATGTGATGACAAAGTTCCTAACAATAACGCTTAGATAGAGGATCCAACAAGTAGAACACAATCCAAGCTGCTGTATTGTTAAAACCAGACTCTATTTCTCTCCTATGTCCAAATATTATATTACAGTTACTATTACTATTACCATACAAAGTTACAGATTGTTGCTCCAAGCGGCCAACAACCCTCGCCTTGCCTCGGGTGCTCCGCCCCTGACTCTGCCCGAGGCCAAGGTGACATAAGCCCCACCCAGCATTGGGCTGCCAGCTGCTGTCACCATGACAACCCCCTTTGAAGCCCGACATGATGTGTAAGGCGAGTGTGACAATCTTTCTCCTTCAGTTTCTCTTGTCAGTCACGTCGCCATTCCACACGACTCCATTGTTTTTCAACCTTCCGCCTTCGCCATCGCCATCTGCTGCCGTGCGCTCGCTCGGGGAAGATGTTTGCCCAGCAGCATCGCTGATAAACTGCAATACATGTGAGCGTTGAATAATCATTCACAGCTGATTCAGGATGTAGAAGCGCTCACTGCCTCTCAGCCTGTGGAAAACTGAGGCTGCGTTTCCATGGAGACGGGAGGAGGAGACCTTTGAACAGCAGAAGCTCGTTTATCTCAGTCTCGCACATCTCGTACTCAATAAAAAGGTAGAATGTTGACATGGACGCTTGTCACTCAATCTCTTTTGTTTTAATCTCAACATATTTTCTTCTCTTCCAGATCTTCATATTAAAGGTCAGGCCTTTGCTTCTATTGAAGATTTTCACATTAAAGGTCACGTCTTTCTTTTGTATTACAGATTTTCATAATAAATGACAACATATTTTCTTCTATTCCAGATTTGTTTTTACATAAAGGTATCAGCATCTGTTTTCTCTTCAATATTTTCACAATAAAGGTCTCAACATCTTTTTCTTCTTCAGTTTTTCCCAATTAAGGTCACAACATCTTTTTGTTCTATTCCAGATTTCCACATAAAAGGTCACAGCATCTCTTATTTTATTCCAGATTTTCACATTAAAGGTCACATCTTTCTTTTGTATTACAGATTTTCATAACAAATGTCAACATCTTTTCTTCCATTCCAGATTTTTTTTTCATAAAAGGTATCAGCATCTTTTTTCTCTTTAATATTTTCACAATAAAGGTCTCAAAATATTTTTTCTCTTCTAGTTTTTCCCAATCAAGGTCACAACATATTTTTGTTCTATTCCAGAATTTTACATAAAAGGTCACAACATCTCTTATTTTATTCCAGATTTTCACATTAAAGGTCATGTCTTTGTTTTGTATTACAGATTTTCATAATACATGTCACAACATCTTTTCTTCTATTCCAGATTTTTTTACATAAAAGGTATCAGCATCAATTTTTCTCTTCAATATTTTCACAATAAAGGTCTAAACATCTTTTTTCTCTTCCAGATTTTCCCAATTAAGGTCACAGCATCTTTTTGTTCTATTCCAGATTTTCACATAGAAGGTCACAACATCTCTTATTTTATTCTAGATTTTTACATTAAAAGTCACAGCATCTTTTTTCCTCTTCCAGATTTTCAAAATACAGGTTACAACATGTTTTCTTCTATTCCAGATTTTCACATTAAAGACCACAACATCCATTCATCCATCCATTTTTCTGCCGCTTGTCCCTGTCAGGGGTCGCGGGGAGCTGGAGCCTATCCCGGCTGCATACCAGCTGCATATTTTATTCTATTGGTGGGTTGCAAACAAAGTCACATTTCTTCTATTCGTCTTAATTAACACGATGGTCAAGCAGCTTGAGCGTAGTATTAAAAAAAGTGAGTGTAGAGTTTGAAAATGTTGTATTGTTGTTCTGTTCCAGTCGTTCAAATAGAGTGAAAGGAAATAACTTTCATAGAGTCTGTAAAGAAGTGGCTCATAAAGGTAATAAAGTCAAGGAAAACAACGAAAGTGAGTGGAAGGAAAATACTTTTAAAAATATCACTTTCATCATCTTGTGGAATACAATTGGACCGCTTGTGTCTGCAGCAATCACTTTGTAAAATAAAGTTTGAGAAAATTTCTGTGAAGCAATCGAGTTTATTCTCTACTATATTAGTTGTGTTTGAGAGCAGAACTAACCGTAAAGAAAGGACAAGAGATCGCATTAG